>NW_027675475.1:207500-357500 GCF_965601325.2 Salmo salar
AATAAACCTGTTCCTCCTGGTCTAGTCTGTAAAATACAATAAACCTGTTCCTCCTGGTCTAGTCTGTAAAATACAGTAAACCTGTTCCTCCTGGTCTAGTCTGTAAAATACAGTAAACCTGTTCCTCCTGGTCTAGTCTGTAAAATACAGTAAACCTGTTCCTCCTGGTCTAGTCTGTAAAAATACAATAAACCTGTTCCTCCTGGTCTAGTCTGTAAAATACAGTAAACCTGTTTCTCCTGGTCTAGTCTGTAAAATACAGTAAACCTGTTCCTCCTGGTCTAGTCTGTAAAATACAATAAACCTGTTCCTCCTGGTCTAGTCTGTAAAATACAGTAAACCTGTTCCTCCTGGTCTAGTCTGTAAAATACAATAAACCTGTTCCTCCTGGTCTAGTCTGTAAAAATACAGTAAACCTGTTCTAGTCTGTAAAATACAATAAACCTGTTCCTCCTGGTCTAGTCTGTAAAATACAATAAACCTGTTCCTCCTGGTCTAGTCTGTAAAATACAATAAACCTGTTCCTCCTGGTCTAGTCTGTAAAATACAATAAACCTGTTCCTCCTGGTCTAGTCTGTAAAAATACAGTAAACCTGTTCCTCCTGGTCTAGTCTGTAAAAATACAGTAAACCTGTTCCTCCTGGTCTAGTCTGTAAAATACAGTAAACCTGTTCCTCCTGGTCTAGTCTGTAAAAATACAGTAAACCTGTTCCTCCTGGTCTAGTCTGTAAAAATACAGTAAACCTGTTCCTCCTGGTCTAGTCTGTAAAATACAGTAAACCTGTTCCTCCTGGTCTAGTCTGTAAAATACAATAAACCTGTTCCTCCTGGTCTAGTCTGTAAAATACAATAAACCTGTTCCTCCTGGTCTAGTCTGTAAAATACAGTAAACCTGTTCCTCCTGGTCTAGTCTGTAAAATACAGTAAACCTGTTCCTCCTGGTCTAGTCTGTAAAAATACAATAAACCTGTTCCTCCTGGTCTAGTCTGTAAAATACAGTAAACCTGTTCCTCCTGGTCTAGTCTGTAAAATACAATAAACCTGTTCCTCCTGGTCTAGTCTGTAAAAATACAGTAAACCTGTTCCTCCTGGTCTAGTCTGTAAAATACAGTAAACCTGTTCCTCCTGGTCTAGTCTGTAAAATACAATAAACCTGTTCCTCCTGGTCTAGTCTGTAAAATACAATAAACCTGTTCCTCCTGGTCTAGTCTGTAAAAATACAATAAACCTGTTCCTCCTGGTCTAGTCTGTAAAATACAGTAAACCTGTTCCTCCTGGTCTAGTCTGTAAAATACAGTAAACCTGTTCCTCCTGGTCTAGTCTGTAAAATACAATAAACCTGTTCTAGTCTGTAAAATACAATAAACCTGTTCCTCCTGGTCTAGTCTGTAAAATACAATAAACCTGTTCCTCCTGGTCTAGTCTGTAAAAATACAGTAAACCTGTTCCTCCTGGTCTAGTCTGTAAAATACAGTAAACCTGTTCCTCCTGGTCTAGTCTGTAAAATACAGTAAACCTGTTCCTCCTGGTCTAGTCTGTAAAATACAATAAACCTGTTCCTCCTGGTCTAGTCTGTAAAATACAGTAAACCTGTTCCTCCTGGTCTAGTCTGTAAAATACAATAAACCTGTTCCTCCTGGTCTAGTCTGTAAAAATACAGTAAACCTGTTCTAGTCTGTAAAATACAATAAACCTGTTCCTCCTGGTCTAGTCTGTAAAATACAGTAAACCTGTTCCTCCTGGTCTAGTCTGTAAAATACAGTAAACCTGTTCCTCCTGGTCTAGTCTGTAAAATACAATAAACCTGTTCCTCCTGGTCTAGTCTGTAAAAATACAATAAACCTGTTCCTCCTGGTCTAGTCTGTAAAATACAATAAACCTGTTCCTCCTGGTCTAGTCTGTAAAATACAATAAACCTGTTCCTCCTGGTCTAGTCTGTAAAATACAGTAAACCTGTTCCTCCTGGTCTAGTCTGTAAAATACAGTAAACCTGTTCCTCCTGGTCTAGTCTGTAAAATACAATAAACCTGTTCCTCCTGGTCTAGTCTGTAAAATACAGTAAACCTGTTCCTCCTGGTCTAGTCTGTAAAATACAATAAACCTGTTCCTCCTGGTCTAGTCTGTAAAAATACAGTAAACCTGTTCTAGTCTGTAAAATACAATAAACCTGTTCCTCCTGGTCTAGTCTGTAAAATACAGTAAACCTGTTCCTCCTGGTCTAGTCTGTAAAATACAGTAAACCTGTTCCTCCTGGTCTAGTCTGTAAAATACAATAAACCTGTTCCTCCTGGTCTAGTCTGTAAAAATACAGTAAACCTGTTCTAGTCTGTAAAATACAGTAAACCTGTTCCTCCTGGTCTAGTCTGTAAAAATACAATAAACCTGTTCCTCCTGGTCTAGTCTGTAAAATACAGTAAACCTGTTCCTCCTGGTCTAGTCTGTAAAATACAGTAAACCTGTTCCTCCTGGTCTAGTCTGTAAAAATACAGTAAACCTGTTCCTCCTGGTCTAGTCTGTAAAAATACAATAAACCTGTTCCTCCTGGTCTAGTCTGTAAAATACAGTAAACCTGTTCCTCCTGGTCTAGTCTGTAAAATACAGTAAACCTGTTCCTCCTGGTCTAGTCTAAAATACAATAAACCTGTTCCTCCTGGTCTAGTCTGTAAAAATACAGTAAACCTGTTCTAGTCTGTAAAATACAATAAACCTGTTCCTCCTGGTCTAGTCTGTAAAATACAGTAAACCTGTTCCTCCTGGTCTAGTCTGTAAAATACAGTAAACCTGTTCCTCCTGGTCTAGTCTGTAAAATACAATAAACCTGTTCCTCCTGGTCTAGTCTGTAAAATACAGTAAACCTGTTCCTCCTGGTCTAGTCTGTAAAATACAGTAAACCTGTTCCTCCTGGTCTAGTCTGTAAAAATACAGTAAACCTGTTCCTCCTGGTCTAGTCTGTAAAATACAATAAACCTGTTCCTCCTGGTCTAGTCTGTAAAAATACAGTAAACCTGTTCCTCCTGGTCTAGTCTGTAAAATACAGTAAACCTGTTCCTCCTGGTCTAGTCTGTAAAATACAATAAACCTGTTCCTCCTGGTCTAGTCTGTAAAATACAATAAACCTGTTCCTCCTGGTCTAGTCTGTAAAATACAGTAAACCTGTTCCTCCTGGTCTAGTCTGTAAAATACAGTAAACCTGTTCCTCCTGGTCTAGTCTGTAAAAATACAGTAAACCTGTTCCTCCTGGTCTAGTCTGTAAAAATACAATAAACCTGTTCCTCCTGGTCTAGTCTGTAAAATACAATAAACCTGTTCCTCCTGGTCTAGTCTGTAAAATACAATAAACCTGTTCTAGTCTGTAAAATACAATAAACCTGTTCCTCCTGGTCTAGTCTGTAAAATACAGTAAACCTGTTCCTCCTGGTCTAGTCTGTAAAATACAATAAACCTGTTCCTCCTGGTCTAGTCTGTAAAATACAGTAAACCTGTTCCTCCTGGTCTAGTCTGTAAAATACAATAAACCTGTTCCTCCTGGTCTAGTCTGTAAAATACAATAAACCTGTTCCTCCTGGTCTAGTCTGTAAAATACAGTAAACCTGTTCCTCCTGGTCTAGTCTGTAAAAATACAATAAACCTGTTCCTCCTGGTCTAGTCTGTAAATTACAATAAACCTGTTCCTCCTGGTCTACTCTGTAAAATACAATAAACCTGTTCCTCCTGGTCTAGTCTGTAAAATACAATAAACCTGTTCCTCCTGGTCTAGTCTGTAAAATACAATAAACCTGTTCTAGTCTGTAAAATACAGTAAACCTGTTCCTCCTGGTCTAGTCTGTAAAAATACAATAAACCTGTTCCTCCTGGTCTAGTCTGTAAAATACAGTAAACCTGTTCCTCCTGGTCTAGTCTGTAAAATACAGTAAACCTGTTCCTCCTGGTCTAGTCTGTAAAATACAATAAACCTGTTCCTCCTGGTCTAGTCTGTAAAAATACAGTAAACCTGTTCTAGTCTGTAAAATACAATAAACCTGTTCCTCCTGGTCTAGTCTGTAAAATACAGTAAACCTGTTCCTCCTGGTCTAGTCTGTAAAATACAGTAAACCTGTTCCTCCTGGTCTAGTCTGTAAAATACAATAAACCTGTTCCTCCTGGTCTAGTCTGTAAAAATACAATAAACCTGTTCCTCCTGGTCTAGTCTGTAAAATACAATAAACCTGTTCCTCCTGGTCTAGTCTGTAAAATACAATAAACCTGTTCCTCCTGGTCTAGTCTGTAAAATACAATAAACCTGTTCCTCCTGGTCTAGTCTGTAAAATACAGTAAACCTGTTCCTCCTGGTCTAGTCTGTAAAATACAGTAAACCTGTTCCTCCTGGTCTAGTCTGTAAAATACAATAAACCTGTTCCTCCTGGTCTAGTCTGTAAAATACAGTAAACCTGTTCCTCCTGGTCTAGTCTGTAAAATACAATAAACCTGTTCCTCCTGGTCTAGTCTGTAAAAATACAGTAAACCTGTTCTAGTCTGTAAAATACAATAAACCTGTTCCTCCTGGTCTAGTCTGTAAAATACAGTAAACCTGTTCCTCCTGGTCTAGTCTGTAAAATACAGTAAACCTGTTCCTCCTGGTCTAGTCTGTAAAATACAATAAACCTGTTCCTCCTGGTCTAGTCTGTAAAAATACAGTAAACCTGTTCTAGTCTGTAAAATACAGTAAACCTGTTCCTCCTGGTCTAGTCTGTAAAAATACAATAAACCTGTTCCTCCTGGTCTAGTCTGTAAAATACAGTAAACCTGTTCCTCCTGGTCTAGTCTGTAAAATACAGTAAACCTGTTCCTCCTGGTCTAGTCTGTAAAAATACAGTAAACCTGTTCCTCCTGGTCTAGTCTGTAAAAATACAATAAACCTGTTCCTCCTGGTCTAGTCTGTAAAATACAGTAAACCTGTTCCTCCTGGTCTAGTCTGTAAAATACAGTAAACCTGTTCCTCCTGGTCTAGTCTAAAATACAATAAACCTGTTCCTCCTGGTCTAGTCTGTAAAAATACAGTAAACCTGTTCTAGTCTGTAAAATACAATAAACCTGTTCCTCCTGGTCTAGTCTGTAAAATACAGTAAACCTGTTCCTCCTGGTCTAGTCTGTAAAATACAGTAAACCTGTTCCTCCTGGTCTAGTCTGTAAAATACAATAAACCTGTTCCTCCTGGTCTAGTCTGTAAAATACAGTAAACCTGTTCCTCCTGGTCTAGTCTGTAAAATACAGTAAACCTGTTCCTCCTGGTCTAGTCTGTAAAAATACAGTAAACCTGTTCCTCCTGGTCTAGTCTGTAAAATACAATAAACCTGTTCCTCCTGGTCTAGTCTGTAAAAATACAGTAAACCTGTTCCTCCTGGTCTAGTCTGTAAAATACAGTAAACCTGTTCCTCCTGGTCTAGTCTGTAAAATACAATAAACCTGTTCCTCCTGGTCTAGTCTGTAAAATACAGTAAACCTGTTCCTCCTGGTCTAGTCTGTAAAATACAGTAAACCTGTTCCTCCTGGTCTAGTCTGTAAAAATACAGTAAACCTGTTCCTCCTGGTCTAGTCTGTAAAAATACAATAAACCTGTTCCTCCTGGTCTAGTCTGTAAAATACAGTAAACCTGTTCCTCCTGGTCTAGTCTGTAAAATACAGTAAACCTGTTCCTCCTGGTCTAGTCTGTAAAATACAGTAAACCTGTTCCTCCTGGTCTAGTCTGTAAATTACAATAAACCTGTTCCTCCTGGTCTACTCTGTAAAATACAATAAACCTGTTCCTCCTGGTCTAGTCTGTAAAATACAGTAAACCTGTTCCTCCTGGTCTAGTCTGTAAAAATACAGTAAACCTGTTCCTCCTGGTCTAGTCTGTAAAATACAATAAACCTGTTCCTCCTGGTCTAGTCTGTAAAATACAATAAACCTGTTCCTCCTGGTCTAGTCTGTAAAAATACAATAAACCTGTTCCTCCTGGTCTAGTCTGTAAAATACAGTAAACCTGTTCCTCCTGGTCTAGTCTGTAAAATACAATAAACCTGTTCCTCCTGGTCTAGTCTGTAAAAATACAATAAACCTGTTCCTCCTGGTCTAGTCTGTAAAATACAGTAAACCTGTTCCTCCTGGTCTAGTCTGTAAAATACAATAAACCTGTTCCTCCTGGTCTAGTCTGTAAAAATACAATAAACCTGTTCCTCCTGGTCTAGTCTGTAAAATACAGTAAACCTGTTCCTCCTGGTCTAGTCTGTAAAATACAGTAAACCTGTTCCTCCTGGTCTAGTCTGTAAATTACAATAAACCTGTTCCTCCTGGTCTAGTCTGTAAAAATACAGTAAACCTGTTCTAGTCTGTAAAATACAATAAACCTGTTCCTCCTGGTCTAGTCTGTAAAATACAGTAAACCTGTTCCTCCTGGTCTAGTCTGTAAAATACAGTAAACCTGTTCCTCCTGGTCTAGTCTGTAAAATACAATAAACCTGTTCCTCCTGGTCTAGTCTGTAAAAATACAATAAACCTGTTCCTCCTGGTCTAGTCTGTAAAATACAATAAACCTGTTCCTCCTGGTCTAGTCTGTAAAATACAATAAACCTGTTCCTCCTGGTCTAGTCTGTAAAATACAATAAACCTGTTCCTCCTGGTCTAGTCTGTAAAATACAGTAAACCTGTTCCTCCTGGTCTAGTCTGTAAAATACAGTAAACCTGTTCCTCCTGGTCTAGTCTGTAAAATACAATAAACCTGTTCCTCCTGGTCTAGTCTGTAAAAATACAATAAACCTGTTCCTCCTGGTCTAGTCTGTAAAATACAGTAAACCTGTTCCTCCTGGTCTAGTCTGTAAAATACAGTAAACCTGTTCCTCCTGGTCTAGTCTGTAAAATACAATAAACCTGTTCCTCCTGGTCTAGTCTGTAAAATACAGTAAACCTGTTCCTCCTGGTCTAGTCTGTAAAAATACAGTAAACCTGTTCCTCCTGGTCTAGTCTGTAAAAATACAATAAACCTGTTCCTCCTGGTCTAGTCTGTAAAATACAGTAAACCTGTTCCTCCTGGTCTAGTCTGTAAAATACAGTAAACCTGTTCCTCCTGGTCTAGTCTAAAATACAATAAACCTGTTCCTCCTGGTCTAGTCTGTAAAAATACAGTAAACCTGTTCTAGTCTGTAAAATACAATAAACCTGTTCCTCCTGGTCTAGTCTGTAAAATACAGTAAACCTGTTCCTCCTGGTCTAGTCTGTAAAATACAGTAAACCTGTTCCTCCTGGTCTAGTCTGTAAAATACAATAAACCTGTTCCTCCTGGTCTAGTCTGTAAAATACAGTAAACCTGTTCCTCCTGGTCTAGTCTGTAAAATACAGTAAACCTGTTCCTCCTGGTCTAGTCTGTAAAAATACAGTAAACCTGTTCCTCCTGGTCTAGTCTGTAAAATACAATAAACCTGTTCCTCCTGGTCTAGTCTGTAAAAATACAGTAAACCTGTTCCTCCTGGTCTAGTCTGTAAAATACAGTAAACCTGTTCCTCCTGGTCTAGTCTGTAAAATACAATAAACCTGTTCCTCCTGGTCTAGTCTGTAAAATACAATAAACCTGTTCCTCCTGGTCTAGTCTGTAAAATACAGTAAACCTGTTCCTCCTGGTCTAGTCTGTAAAATACAGTAAACCTGTTCCTCCTGGTCTAGTCTGTAAAATACAATAAACCTGTTCCTCCTGGTCTAGTCTGTAAAAATACAATAAACCTGTTCCTCCTGGTCTAGTCTGTAAAATACAATAAACCTGTTCCTCCTGGTCTAGTCTGTAAAATACAGTAAACCTGTTCCTCCTGGTCTAGTCTGTAAAAATACAGTAAACCTGTTCCTCCTGGTCTAGTCTGTAAAAATACAATAAACCTGTTCCTCCTGGTCTAGTCTGTAAAATACAGTAAACCTGTTCCTCCTGGTCTAGTCTGTAAAATACAATAAACCTGTTCCTCCTGGTCTAGTCTGTAAAATACAATAAACCTGTTCCTCCTGGTCTAGTCTGTAAAATACAATAAACCTGTTCTAGTCTGTAAAATACAGTAAACCTGTTCCTCCTGGTCTAGTCTGTAAAAATACAATAAACCTGTTCCTCCTGGTCTAGTCTGTAAAATACAGTAAACCTGTTCCAGTCAGTCTCTTGTTCCTCCTGGTCTAGTCTGTAAAATACAATAAACCTGTTCCTCCTGGTCTAGTCTGTAAAATACAATAAACCTGTTCTAGTCTGTAAAATACAATAAACCTGTTCCTCCTGGTCTAGTCTGTAAAAATACAATAAACCTGTTCCAGTCAGTCTTGTTCTAGACTGTAAAATACTGTTGTTGATGAGTGGACTTCAGGAAACAGCAGGGATTGCACCCCGCCTATCCACCGACAGGACCGCAGTGGAGAAGGTGGAAATCTTCCCAAGTTCCTCAGCGTTCACATCACCGACAAACTGAAATGGTCCAACCACAGTGAGGTGAAGGCGTAACAGCACCTCAGGAGGCTGAAGAAATTCAGCTTTACCCGCTAAGACCCACAAACGTTCACAGATGCACCATCGAGAGCATCCTGTCAGGCAGTATCACCGCCCGGTACGGCAACTGCGCCGCCCTCAAGTCTGTCCAACACATCACCGACGGCAGACTGCCTGCCCTCCCAGGATACCTACAGCACCCGATGTCACAGGAAGGCCAAGAGAGATCATCAAGGACAACAACCACCCGAGCCACTGCCTGTTCACCCCGCTATCATCCAGAAGGCGAGGTCAGTACAGGTGTATCAAAGCTGGAACCGAGAGACTGGAAAAACAGCTTCTATCTCCAGGCCATCAGACTGCTAAACAGCTTCTATCTCCAGGCCATCAGACTGATAAACAGCTTCTATCTCCAGACCATCAGACTGATAAACAGCTTCTATCTCCAGGCCATCAGACTGTTAAACAGCTTCTATCTCCAGGCCATCAGACTGGTAAACAGCTTCTATCTCCAGACCATCAGACTGATAAACAGCTTCTATCTCCAGGTCATCAGACTGATAAACAGCTTCTATCTCCAGGCCATCAGACTGTTAAACAGCTTCTATCTCCAGGCCATCAGACTGATAAACAGCTTCTATCTCCAGGCCATCAGACTGGTAAACAGCTTCTATCTCCAGGCCATCAGACTGGTAAACAGCTTCTATCTCCAGGCCATCAGACTGGTAAACAGCTTCTATCTCCAGACCATCAGACTGGTAAACAGCTTCTATCTCCAGACCATCAGACTGATAAACAGCTTCTATCTCCAGACCATCAGACTGTTAAACAGCTTCTATCTCCAGGCCATCAGACTGATAAACAGCTTCTATCTCCAGACCATCAGACTGGTAAACAGCTTCTATCTCCAGGCCATCAGACTGATAAACAGCTTCTATCTCCAGGCCATCAGACTGGTAAACAGCTTCTATCTCCAGACCATCAGACTGGTAAACAGCTTCTATCTCCAGGCCATCAGACTGGTAAACAGCTTCTATCTCCAGGCCATCAGACTGGTAAACAGCTTCTATCTCCAGGCCATCAGACTGGTAAACAGCTTCTATCTCCAGGCCGTCAGACTGGTAAACAGCTTCTATCTCCAGGCCGTCAGACTGATAAACAGCTTCTATCTCCAGACCATCAGACTGGTAAACAGCTTCTATCTCCAGACCATCAGACTGATAAACAGCTTCTATCTCCAGACCATCAGACTGATAAACAGCTTCTATCTCCAGGCCATCAGACTGGTAAACAGCTTCTATCTCCAGGCCATCAGACTGATAAACAGCTTCTATCTCCAGGCCATCAGACTGATAAACAGCTTCTATCTCCAGGCCATCAGACTGTTAAACAGCTTCTATCTCCAGACCATCAGACTGATAAACAGCTTCTATCTCCAGGCCATCAGACTGGTAAACAGCTTCTATCTCCAGGCCATCAGACTGGTAAACAGCTTCTATCTCCAGACCATCAGACTGGTAAACAGCTTCTATCTCCAGGCCATCAGACTGTTAAACAGCTTCTATCTCCAGACCATCAGACTGATAAACAGCTTCTATCTCCAGGCCATCAGACTGATAAACAGCCATCACCAGCACATTAGAGCCTGCTGCCATATATACATAGACTAGGAATCACTGGCCATTTTAATGTTTACAAATTATACATTATTCATCAAATGTATATACTGTATCTTAGTCTGTCACTGTGACATTGAGCATCAAAATATTTATACATTTATTTTAGAGATGTGTTCATTGTTAGATATTACTGTACTGTTAGAGCTAGACACCAACATCTGCTAAACACGTGTATGTGACAAATAAAAATTAGATTTGAGTTCACTGTAACGTTTCCCCATTTAACAAAACATTTATTTATGTCCACAGTCATATCAACTAGCAAATAAAACATCCAAACACTGTAATGAACCTCCAAACACAGCAGATCAAATGTAAATATTAGAAGTAGTTATATTTTATTATTGGTCACATCGGTGGTATAATACAGACAGCTGGAGCCAGGGGGTCAGAGGTCAGGCTCTGCCCTGCTGGGTCAGGAGAGGAGGGGCTTAGTGGTACTTCCTCCAGCGGTCGTGCTCTGAGAGGAGAAGAAGAGAGGGAGAGAGAGAGAGAGAGAGGAGAAGGAGAGAGGGAGAATGGAGAAGTGGGGACAGAGAGGGGACAGAGAGCGAGGGGGGAGAGAGGTTAACGTCAGATCAGATTGTCCTTCACAGTGCTTTGAGGTGAATGGTATTGTACTCCCACAGTGTCTGTACTCCCACAGTGTCTGTACTCCCACAGTGTCTGTACTCCCACAGGGTTAGGGTTAGTACTCACTGAGGTGGTCGTACTCCCACAGGGTTAGGGTTAGTACTCACTGAGGTGGTCGTACTCCCCCAGGGTTAGGGTTAGTACTCACTGAGGTGGTCGTACTCCCCCAGGGTTAGGGTTAGTACTCACTGAGGTGGTCGTACTCCCCCAGGGTTAGTACTCACTGAGGTGGTCGTACTCCCCCAGGGTTAGTACTCACTGAGGTGGTCGTACTCCCACCAGGGTTAGTACTCACTGAGGTGGTCGTACTCCCCCAGGGTTAGTACTCACTGAGGTGGTCGTACTCCCACAGGGTTAGGGTTAGTACTCACTGAGGTGGTCGTACTCCCCCAGGGTTAGGGTTAGTACTCACTGAGGTGGTCGTACTCCCCCAGGGTTAGTACTCACTGAGGTGGTCGTACTCCCACCAGGGTTAGTAGTCACTGAGGTGGTCGTACTCCCCCAGTGTCTGTACTCACTGAGGTGGTCGTACTCCCCCAGGGTTAGTACTCACTGAGGTGGTCGTACTCCCCCAGGGTTAGTACTCACTGAGGTGGTCGTACTCCCCCAGGGTTAGTACTCACTGAGGTGGTCGTACTCCCCCAGGGTTAGTACTCACTGAGGTGGTCGTACTCCCACAGGGTTAGGGTTAGTACTCACTGAGGTGGTCGTACTCCCAGAGGGTTAGGGTTAGTACTCACTGAGGTGGTCGTACTCCCCCAGTGTCTGTACTCCCACAGGGTTAGGGTTAGTACTCACTGAGGTGGTCGTACTCCCCCAGGGTTAGTACTCACTGAGGTGGTCGTACTCCCACAGTGTCTGTACTCCCACAGTGTCTGTACTCCCACAGGGTTAGGGTTAGTACTCACTGAGGTGGTCGTACTCCCACAGGGTTAGGGTTAGTACTCACTGAGGTGGTCGTACTCCCACAGGGTTAGTACTCACTGAGGTGGTCGTACTCCCCCAGGGTTAGTACTCACTGAGGTGGTCGTACTCCCCCAGGGTTAGGGTTAGTACTCCCCCAGGGTTAGGGTTAGTACTCCCCCAGGGTTAGGGTTAGTACTCACTGAGGTGGTCGTACTCCCCCAGTGTCTGTACTCCCACAGTGTCTGTACTCCCCCAGGGTTAGGGTTAGTACTCACTGAGGTGGTCGTACTCCCCCAGTGTCTGTACTCCCACAGTGTCTGTACTCCCCCAGGGTTAGGGTTAGTACTCACTGAGGTGGTCGTACTCCCCCAGGGTTAGTACTCACTGAGGTGGTCGTACTCCCACCAGGGTTAGTACTCACTGAGGTGGTCGTACTCCCCCAGGGTTAGTACTCACTGAGGTGGTCGTACTCCCCCAGGGTTAGTACTCACTGAGGTGGTCGTACTCCCCCAGGGTTAGTACTCACTGAGGTGGTCGTACTCCCACCAGGGTTAGTACTCACTGAGGTGGTCGTACTCCCCCAGGGTTAGTACTCACTGAGGTGGTCGTACTCCCCCAGGGTTAGGGCTAGTACTCACTGAGGTGGTCGTACTCCCACAGGGTTAGGGTTAGTACTCCCCCAGGGTTAGGGTTAGTACTCACTGAGGTGGTCGTACTCCCACCAGGGTTAGGGTTAGTACTCACTGAGGTGGTCGTACTCCCACCAGGGTTAATACTCACTGAGGTGGTCGTACTCCCCCAGGGTTAGTACTCACTGAGGTGGTCGTACTCCCACCAGGGTTAGTACTCACTGAGGTGGTCGTACTCCCCCAGGGTTAGTACTCACTGAGGTGGTCGTACTCCCCCAGGGTTAGTACTCACTGAGGTGGTCGTACTCCCCCAGGGTTAGTACTCACTGAGGTGGTCGTACTCCCCCAGGGTTAGTACTCACTGAGGTGGTCGTACTCCCCCAGGGTTAGTACTCACTGAGGTGGTCGTACTCCCCCAGGGTTAGTACTCACTGAGGTGGTCGTACTCCCCCAGGGTTAGTACTCACTGAGGTGGTCGTACTCCCCCAGGGTTAGTACTCACTGAGGTGGTCGTACTCCCCCAGGGTTAGTACTCACTGAGGTGGTCGTACTCCCCCAGGGTTAGTACTCACTGAGGTGGTCGTACTCCCCCAGGGTTAGTACTCACTGAGGTGGTCGTACTCCCCCAGGGTTAGGGTTAGTACTCACTGAGGTGGTCGTACTCCCCCAGGGTTAGGGCTAGTACTCACTGAGGTGGTCGTACTCCCACAGGGTTAGGGTTAGTACTCACTGAGGTGGTCGTACTCCCCCAGGGTTAGGGTTAGTACTCACTGAGGTGGTCGTACTCCCACCAGGGTTAGGGTTAGTACTCACTGAGGTGGTCGTACTCCCACCAGGGTTAGTACTCACTGAGGTGGTCGTACTCCCCCAGGGTTAGTACTCACTGAGGTGGTCGTACTCCCCCAGGGTTAGTACTCACTGAGGTGGTCGTACTCCCCCAGGGTTAGTACTCACTGAGGTGGTCGTACTCCCCCAGGGTTAGTACTCACTGAGGTGGTCGTACTACTCACTGAGGTGGTCGTACTCCCCCAGGGTTAGTACTCACTGAGGTGGTCGTACTACTCACTGAGGTGGTCGTACTCCCCCAGGGTTAGTACTCACTGAGGTGGTCGTACTCCCCCAGGGTTAGTACTCACTGAGGTGGTCGTACTCCCCCAGGGTTAGTACTCACTGAGGTGGTCGTACTCCCCCAGGGTTAGTACTCACTGAGGTGGTCGTACTCCCCCAGGGTTAGTACTCACTGAGGTGGTCGTACTCCCACAGGGTTAGGGTTAGTACTCACTGAGGTGGTCGTACTCCCCCAGGGTTAGGGTTAGTACTCACTGAGGTGGTCGTACTCCCCCAGGGTTAGGGTTAGTACTCACTGAGGTGGTCGTACTCCCACCAGGGTTAGTACTCACTGAGGTGGTCGTACTCCCACCAGGGTTAGTACTCACTGAGGTGGTCGTACTCCCACCAGGGTTAGTACTCACTGAGGTGGTCGTACTCCCACCAGGGTTAGTACTCACTGAGGTGGTCGTACTCCCACCAGGGTTAGTACTCACTGAGGTGGTCGTACTCCCACCAGGGTTAGTACTCACTGAGGTGGTCGTACTCCCCCAGGGTTAGTACTCACTGAGGTGGTCGTACTCCCCCAGGGTTAGTACTCACTGAGGTGGTCGTACTCCCCCAGGGTTAGTACTCACTGAGGTGGTCGTACTCCCAGAGGGTTAGTACTCACTGAGGTGGTCGTACTCCCCCAGGGTTAGTACTCACTGAGGTGGTCGTACTCCCCCAGGGTTAGTACTCACTGAGGTGGTCGTACTCCCACAGGGTTAGGGTTAGTACTCACTGAGGTGGTCGTACTCCCCCAGGGTTAGGGTTAGTACTCACTGAGGTGGTCGTACTCCCCCAGGGTTAGGGTTAGTACTCACTGAGGTGGTCGTACTCCCCCAGGGTTAGTACTCACTGAGGTGGTCGTACTCCCCCAGGGTTAGTACTCACTGAGGTGGTCGTACTCCCAGAGGGTTAGGGTTAGTACTCACTGAGGTGGTCGTACTCCCCCAGGGTTAGTACTCACTGAGGTGGTCGTACTCCCACCAGGGTTAGTACTCACTGAGGTGGTCGTACTCCCCCAGGGTTAGTACTCACTGAGGTGGTCGTACTCCCACCAGGGTTAGTACTCACTGAGGTGGTCGTACTCCCACCAGGGTTAGTACTCACTGAGGTGGTCGTACTCCCACAGGGTTAGTACTCACTGAGGTGGTCGTACTCCCCCAGGGTTAGTACTCACTGAGGTGGTCGTACTCCCCCAGGGTTAGTACTCACTGAGGTGGTCGTACTCCCCCAGGGTTAGTACTCACTGAGGTGGTCGTACTCCCCCAGGGTTAGTACTCACTGAGGTGGTCGTACTCCCCCAGGGTTAGTACTCACTGAGGTGGTCGTACTCCCCCAGGGTTAGTACTCACTGAGGTGGTCGTACTCCCCCAGGGTTAGTACTCACTGAGGTGGTCGTACTCCCCCAGGGTTAGTACTCACTGAGGTGGTCGTACTCCCCCAGGGTTAGTACTCGCTGAGGTGGTCGTACTCCCACAGGGTTAGGGTTAGTACTCGCTGAGGTGGTCGTACTCCCCCAGGGTTAGTACTCGCTGAGGTGGTCGTACTCCCCCAGGGTTAGTACTCGCTGAGGTGGTCGTACTCCCACCAGGGTTAGTACTCACTGAGGTGGTCGTACTCCCACCAGGGTTAGTACTCACTGAGGTGGTCGTACTCCCACCAGGGTTAGTACTCACTGAGGTGGTCGTACTCCCACCAGGGTTAGTACTCACTGAGGTGGTCGTACTCCCAGAGGTAACTGAGGGCCACGTATCCAACCAGCAGCATGGCCACGCCTCCGATACCTCCCTTCTTCACGTTGATGTACTTGTTGTAATATCTGTCATGGCCTGGGGGGGGGAGACAGCATGTTACTCTGTGTGTGTGTGTGTGTGTGTGTGTGTGTGTGAGTGTGTGTGAGTGTGTGTGTGTGAGTGTGTGTGAGTGTGTGTGTGTGTGTGATAACTGTCCCAGAAGTCTAACCATTGCGGATGCTGGCGAGGAGTCCGTTAGGAGTGTGTGTGTGTGTGTGTGTGTGTGATAACTGTCCCAGAAGTCTAACCATTGCGGATGCTGGCGAGGAGTCCGTTAGGAGTGTGTGTGTGTGTGTGTGTGTGTGTGTGTGATAACTGTCCCAGAAGTCTAACCATTGCGGATGCTGGCGAGGAGTCCGTTAGGAGTGTGTGTGTGTGTGTGTGTGTGTGTGTGTGATAACTGTCCCAGAAGTCTAACCATTGCGGATGCTGGCGAGGAGTCCGTTAGGAGTGTGTGTGTGTGTGTGTGTGTGTGATAACTGTCCCAGAAGTCTAACCATTGCGGATGCTGGCGAGGAGTCCGTTAGGAGTGTGTGTGTGTGTGTGTGTGTGTGTGTGTGTGTGTGTGTGTGTGTGTGATAACTGTCCCAGAAGTCTAACCATTGCGGATGCTGGCGAGGAGTCCGTTAGGAGTGTGTGTGTGTGGGGGGGTAACTGTCCCAGAAGTCTAACCATTGCGGATGCTGGCGAGGAGTCCGTTAGGAGTGTGTGTGTGTGTGATAACTGTCCCAGAAGTCTAACCATTGCGGATGCTGGCGAGGAGTCCGTTAGGAGTGTGTGTGTGTGTGATAACTGTCCCAGAAGTCTAACCATTGCGGATGCTGGCGAGGAGTCCGTTAGGAGTGTGTGTGTGTGTGTGTGTGTGTGTGTGTGATAACTGTCCCAGAAGTCTAACCATTGCGGATGCTGGCGAGGAGTCCGTTAGGAGTGAAGTCCCTCTTGCCCATCCAGGAGCCCAGTTCACACAGCTTCACCTCCATCAGCCGCTTCTCACCCACAGGGACTAAGGACACAGGTATACACACAATAAATACACACACACCTGGTATACACACAATAAATACACACCTGCCATCTCTCTTACCCACGGGAACTAAGGACACAGGTATACACACAATAAATACACACCTGGTACACACACACACCTGGTATACACACAATAAATACACACCTGGTACACACACACCTGGTATACACACACAATAAATACACACCTGGTACACACACACCTGGTATACACACAATAAATACACACCTGGTACACACACACCTGGTATACACACAATAAATACACACCTGGTACACACACACCTGGTATACACACAATAAATACACACCTGGTACACACACACCTGGTATACACACAATAAATACACACCTGGTACACACACACCTGGTATACACACCTGGTACACACACACCTGGTATACACACAATAAATACACACCTGGTACACACACACCTGGTATACACACAATAAATACACACCTGCCATCTCTCTTACCCACAGGGACTAAGGACACAGGTATACACACAATAAATACACACCTGGTACACACACACCTGGTATACACACAATAAATACACACCTGGTACACACACACCTGGTATACACACAATAAATACACACCTGGTACACACACACCTGGTATACACACAATAAATACACACCTGCCATCTCTCTTACCCACAGGGACTAAGGACACAGGTATACACACAATAAATACACACCTGCCATCTCTCTTACCCACGGGAACTAAGGACACAGGTATACACACAATAAATACACACCTGCCGTCCCTCTCTTTCACACACACACACACACACACACAAACCTGCCGTCCCTCTCACACACACACAAACCTGCCGTCCCTCTCACACACACACAAACCTGCCGTCCCTCTCACACAATAAACACACCACCGAAGATAGTAACCATATAACTTCGTAACAATGAATGCTATGTCTTGTTAGCATTTCACTAGAGAGACCTGAGCCAGTTGTGTACAATTCTCATAATTCACAAAGATGCAATAAGTTAACTGACAAACTGTGTTCTCTAGATAAGCTAACTAAAAGGTTTAATAGGTAGCTAGTTCAAAGTCCCGGGAGTTATGTTGAGTCTGGGTCGTTGAGACAGTTAGCCTGTCATTAGCCGGCAAGCTACAAAACGTTGCTAACTCCGACTGCATTGCAAGAGGCTAGTCCTGCAGGCTAACTAGCTTAGCTAACTAACATGGCTACATACCTAGCCACCTAGCATATCGAAATATATGATAGTTAGCTAGTTCAAAGTCACGGGAGTTATGTTGAGACAAGGCTGTTTGTCATAACCAGTTAGCCTGTCATTAGCCGACAAGCTACAAAACGTTTCTAACTCCGACTGCATTGCAAGAGGCTAGTCCTGCAGGCTAACTAGCTTAGCTTAGCTAACTTTTTATTTTAACAGTAACATATAAAACATAACAGCCAGAGGTTATTCCCAAAGAAATGAGAAAACAAAAAATAGAAAACCTATTCCACATTATATCAAATCAAATACAGACATATAGCTAACTATCTTACCTGGCTAAATACCTAGCCACCTAGCATATCGTCTGGACGCAAAACGCTGTAAAATTAGTTGAATATTTTTACAACCCTTTAGAGAAACTGTCAGGGAATATATATATATTTCTATTTGTTTTTTTTCGCTTATTCTCCTCCTTGTAATATACCCAAGCTGTTTTTAAAGTTGTATTTTGTCCGTTTTAATGACCATGACAGTAAAGTCCTTGACTTGACTCGTAACCATGGATTTACCGCGGCCTTCAAAAACACAACATAGAAACATTATTAACTAACTGGCTTTTTTTTTAAAAATGTAATAAAATACAATGTTTCGTATGTAAATGCTGAAGTGAAAATATGTCAGTTTGATTAATTAAAAAATAAATTAAAACCTGTAAACGTTTATTTATTTTTTTTACAGACAACCGACGTACCTATTCTGTCCGCCATCTTGTCCGGTGGAGACCGCAGTGGATGTCGGGATTAAAAATGGAAGGAGAGGATTGTGGGAGGACTGTGATTTTGAGTCTAGATGGGATACAGCTTTTATCAACAAACAAAAAAAAAAATCACTTTTCGTAGTAAGTTTAGGAGAACGTACGTAGCAGGTTAGGAGAAAAAGGTTATGATAATTAGGTTAAGGTTAGGAAAATGGTTAAGTTTAACTAAAATACACCAAAAAAAATATAATATACTTAGATGTCAATTTGACAAAAGCTGTATCCCATCTAGACATATTACCGCTTTCCATGTTGTCTGTAGCTTGTGAGGTGTGGAAACATAAAAGTATATATAATATTTTTTTGGGGGGGCATTTTAGCTAACCCTAACCATTTTCCTAACCTTAACTTAATTATCACAACCTGATACGTTTTTTTCTCCTAACCTGCTGCGTACGGTAAGATACGGACAACGAACACAATTGCATTTTATCAATGGCAATTTGAATGCACAGAGATACCGTGACGAGATCCTGGGGCCCATTGTCGTGCCGTTCTTCCTCCTGCATCACCTCATGTTTCAGCACGATAATGTCAACAAGGATCTGTACACAATTCCTGGAAGCTGAAAATGTCCCAGTTCTTCCATGGCCTGCGTACTTCACCAGACATGTCACTCATTGAGCATGTTTGGGATGCTCTGGATAGACGTGTACGACAGCGTGTTTCCAGTTCTCGCCAATATCCAGCAACTTCGCACAGCCATTGAAGAGGAAGTCGGACAACATTCCAACAGGCCACCAATCAGCAGCCTGATCAACTCTATGTGAAGGAGACGTGTCGCGCTGCATGAGGCAAATGGTGGTCACACCAGATACTGACTGGTTCTGATCCACAACCCTAACTTTTAACGGTATCTGTGACCAACAGATGCATATCTGTATTCCCAGTCATGTCTAATCCATAGATTAGGGCCTAATTTATTTATTTAAATGACTGATTTCCTTCTATGAACTGTAACTCAGTAAAATCTTTGAAATTGTAGCATGTTGCATTTAATATTTTTGTTCAGTATTTATACGGGGTCAGTTCCAATACCATATTTACAATGTGTAGGACACTGTGTAATTTATACGGGGTCAGTTCCAATACCATATTTACAATCGGTATTTATATTGTACTTGGTGGGCTACTGGTATTGAGATGAATAAAGTAGTATTTATATTGTACTGGCATTGAGATGAATAAAGTAGTATTTATATTGTACTTGGTGGGCTACTGGTATTGAGATAAAGTAGTATTTATATTGTTCTGTTATTGAGATGAATAAAGTAGTATTAATATTGTACTTGGTGGGCTACTGGTATTGAGATGAATAAAGTAGTATTAATATTGTACTGGCATTGAGATGAATAAAGTAGTATTTATATTGTACTTGGTGGGCTACTGGTATTGAGATAAATAAAGTAGTATTTATATTGTTCTGTTATTGAGATGAATAAAGTAGTATTAATATTGTACTGGCATTGAGATGAATAAAGTAGTATTTATATTGTACTTGGTGGGCTACTGGTATTGAGATAAATAAAGTAGTATTTATATTGTACTGGCATTGAGATGAATAAAGTAGTATTTATATTGTACTGGTATTGAGATGAATAAAGTAGTATTTATATTGTACTGGTATTGAGATGAATAAAGTAGTATTTATATTGTACTGGTATTGAGATGAATAAAGTAGTATTTATATTGTACTGGCATTGAGATGAATAAAGTAGTATTTATATTGTACTGGTATTGAGATGAATAAAGTAGTATTTATATTGTACTTGGTGGGCTACTGTTATTGAGATGAATAAAGTAGTATTAATATTGTACTGGTATTGAGATGAATAAAGTAGTATTTATATTGTACTGGTATTGAGATAAATAAAGTAGTATTAATATTGTACTGGCATTGAGATGAATAAAGTAGTATTTATATTGTACTTGGTGGGCTACTGGTATTGAGATAAAGTAGTATTTATATTGTACTGGTATTGAGATGAATAAAGTAGTATTTATATTGTACTGGTATTGAGATGAATAAAGTAGTATTTATATTGTACTTGGTGGGCTACTGTTATTGAGATGAATAAAGTAGTATTAATATTGTACTGGTATTGAGATGAATAAAGTAGTATTTATATTGTACTGGTATTGAGATAAATAAAGTAGTATTAATATTGTACTGGTATTGAGATGAATAAAGTAGTATTTATATTGTACTGGTATTGAGATAAATAAAGTAGTATTAATATTGTACTGGCATTGAGATGAATAAAGTAGTATTTATATTGTACTTGGTGGGCTACTGGTATTGAGATAAAGTAGTATTTATATTGTACTTGGTGGGCTACTGGTATTGAGATAAAGTAGTATTTATATTGTTCTGTTATTGAGATGAATAAAGTAGTATTAATATTGTACTTGGTGGGCTACTGGTATTGAGATAAATAAAGTAGTATTTATATTGTTCAGTTATTGAGATGAATAAAGTAGTATTTATATTGTACTGGCATTGAGATGAATAAAGTAGTATTTATATTGTACTGGTATTGAGATGAATAAAGTAGTATTTATACTGCTCAAAAAAATAAAGGGAACACTTAAACAACACATCCTAGATCTGAATGAAAGAAATAATCTTATTAAATACTTTTTTCTTTACATAGTTGAATGTGCTGACAACAAAATCACACAAAAATAATCAATGGAAATCCAATTTATCAACCCATGGAGGTCTGGATTTGGAGTCACACTCAAAATTAAAGTGGAAAACCACACTACAGGCGGATCCAACTTTGATGTAATGTCCTTAAAACAAGTCAAAATGAGGCTCAGTAGTGTGTGTGGCCTCCACGTGCCTGTATGACCTCCCTACAATGCCTGGGCATGCTCCTGATGAGGTGGCAGATGGTCTCCTGAGGGATCTCCTCCCAGACCTGGACTAAAGCATCCGCCAACTCCTGGACAGTCTGTGGTGCAACGTGGCGTTGGTGGATGGAGCGAGACATGATGTCCCAGATGTGCTCAATTGGATTCAGGTCTGGGGAACGGGCGGGCCAGTCCATAGCATCAATGCCTTCCTCTTGCAGGAACTGCTGACACACTCCAGCCACATGAGGTCTAGCATTGTCTTGCATTAGGAGGAACCCAGGGCCAACCACACCAGCATATGGTCTCACAAGGGGTCTGAGGATCTCATCTCGGTACCTAATGGCAGTCAGGCTACCTCTCAATTTAGAACACACATTTAGAACCCTCGTTTAGAACGCTCATTTAGAACGCTCATTTAGAACGCTCGTTTAGAACCCTCGTTTAGAACCCTCGTTTAGAACCCTCGTTTAGAACCCTCGTTTAGAACCCTCGTTTAGAACCCTCGTTTAGAACGCTCATTTAGAACGCTCATTTAGAACGCTCATTTACAACAACAATCAGTATTTGAGCTGGACACACTTTTTTCAGAAACTATTTACACAAAAAACACACACAGTCCTTACAAAGTTTCTCTCCAGAATGTGAGCAGTTTCTTTTTTGAAGGAAATGGTTCATATATTCACAGAAGTATATATTTAATCACTGAACAGTAGCAGACCTAACTTCATCTGTTCCTGACTCTGGATAGTGGATTAAAAAGACCACCTGTTGTTACATCAACACCAGACATCATGATTCATGGAAATGGACATTGTATTTTATCAAATATGAAAACCTTAAATCTCTTCAAATTCAAATCAGTCAGAAAATAAGGATCGTACATAAAACAGAGCAGAATAAATCATCACATCTGGGGACCATCACCACCAGCATGACTAGTATCTATGTGGACCCTACTACAGTTTAACCAGCTCAGCTATAGACTACACCAGCATGACTAGTATCTATGTGGACCCTACTACAGTTTAACCAGCTCAGCTATAGACTACACCAGCATGACTAGTATCTATGTGGACCCTACTACAGTTTAACCAGCTCAGCTATAGACTACACCAGCATGACTAGTATCTATGTGGACCCTACTACAGTTTAACCAGCTCAGCTATAGACTACACCAGCATGACTAGTATCTATGTGGACCCTACTACAGTTTAACCAGCTCAGCTATAGACTACACCAGCATGACTAGTATCTATGTGGACCCTACTACAGTTTAACCAGCTCAGCTATAGACTACACCAGCATGACTAGTATCTATGTGGACCCTACTACAGTTTAACCAGCTCAGCTATAGACTACACCAGCATGACTAGTATCTATGTGGACCCTACTACAGTTTAACCAGCTCAGCTATAGACTACACCAGCATGACTAGTATCTATGTGGACCCTACTACAGTTTAACCAGCTCAGCTATAGACTACACCAGCATGACTAGTATCTATGTGGACCCTACTACAGTTTAACCAGCTCAGCTATAGACTACACCAGCATGACTAGTATCTATGTGGACCCTACTACAGTTTAACCAGCTCAGCTATAGACTACACCAGCATGACTAGTATCTATGTGGACCCTACTACAGTTTAACCAGCTCAGCTATAGACTACACCAGCATGACTAGTATCTATGTGGACCCTACTACAGTTTAACCAGCTCAGCTATAGACTACACCAGCGTGACTAGTATCTATGTGGACCCTACTACAGTTTAACCAGCTCAGCTATAGACTACACCAGCATGACTAGTATCTATGTGGACCCTACTACAGTTTAACCAGCTCAGCTATAGACTACACCAGCATGACTAGTATCTATGTGGACCCTACTACAGTTTAACCAGCTCAGCTATAGACTACACCAGCATGACTAGTATCTATGTGGACCCTACTACAGTTTAACCAGCTCAGCAGTACTATTATAGAGCCTAAACCCAGGATAGAGGGTCTGAGTGAATGTGGTCTGGACTCTGTGGAGGAGGGTCATTGTGTCAGAGACACTGTAGAAGGACAGAGTACCTGCCTTGTGATCCAGGTACACTCCTACTCTGGAGGACTGAGGGCCTGATACTTCAGTCTCAACATCATTGTGTCTGAAATAATAACCATCACTATAGCACTGTAAACTCCAGGACTTGTTATTGAATCCAAATCTATTATCTGTCTCTGTTCTGCTGATGTCTTTATATGAGACTGCTGTAATAACCCACCCCCCAGTCCACTCCACCTCCCAGTAACAGCGTCCAGACAGACCCTCTCTACACAGAACCTGGTACTCGTTGGTGAATCTGTCTGGATGGTCAGGATATGGTTGGTCTTGGTCTGTATAGGTCACCTTTCTGTTCCCTTCAGACAGAGAGAGGTGTGTGCCTGCTGTGTTTGGGTCCAGTGTGAGCTGACAGGAATCTGGGAGAAGAGCAGAGACCAATGAGGGGAGTCAGAACAATAAGTTAAGTCAGATACTGTATCTACCCTGTCTTTGATTAGAGCACAGCAGAGATCAAATCAGAGAAATATGAGGAGTCAGATAGATACCCAGTCTTTGATTAGATCTACTATTGCTATATATTTCTAGAGGGATTGTTAGGAGTGGCAGTAAAAAGAGACTGTTAGTTACTTCACAATAAAGAGACTCACATTGTAACAACTGTTCTCTGGTCTTGGGCTCTGGAGGCAGAACAACCTCCACTATATTCACTACAGACACACAAACACATTGACAGAGAGAGGGAATGTTATCATCATACCATATTCCACATGTATATGACTAGTAGGGAACTTTCAATGGTCTAAAGTTGATGTTCTGATTGTTTTCAACACACCTGTAGTGGAGATCTTGGTCCATTCTCCTTTAAGGAAGTCTTCTAGTTTCTCTCTCAGTTCAGACACAGTCTTACTCACATCTCCAAAGTACTGAAGAGGACGGACAACGATGCTGGGTAAGTCTGAAGATACACTGATACTGGAGAGAGACTGATAACTCTGGAGAGAGAGAGAGAGACAGAGACAGAGAGACAGAGAGAGAGAGAGAGAGAGAGAGAGAGAGACAGAGAGAGAGAGAGACAGAGAGACAGAGACAGAGAGAGACAGAGACAGAGAGAGAGAGAGAGAGAGAGAGAGAGAGAGAGAGGGACAGAGGGACACAGAGAGAGGGACACGGAGAGAGGGACACAGAGGGACAGAGAGACACAGAGAGACCCAGAGAGAGGGACACAGAGAGATGTGGGGACACAGACAGAGGGACAGGGGGACACAGACAGAGGGACACAGACAGAGGGACAGGGGGACACAGAGAGGGACAGAGAGAGAGAGAGAGAGAGAGAGAGGGACACAGAGAGGGACAGAGAGAGAGAGAGAGAGGGACAGAGAGAGAGAGAGAGGGACAGAGAGAGGGACAGAGAGAGAGAGACAGAGAGAGAGAGAGGGACAGAGAGAGAGAGGGACAGAGAGAGAGGGACAGAGAGAGAGGGACAGAGAGAGAGGGACAGAGAGAGAGGGACAGAGAGAGAGAGAGAGAGAGAGGGGGGGACAGAGAGAGAGAGAGAGAGGGGGACAGAGAGAGAGAGAGAGAGAGAGACAGAGAGACAGAGAGAGAGAGAGAGAGAGAGAGAGAGAGAGAGAGAGAGGACAACATAATGATTGAGATGAATAGTTTCACATATAGTTAATTTCATATCACATGTAACAAGACAGTTTAGTTACCTGGAGGAAATGGATGTGATCCTCTGTGTGTGAGAGCTGCTCCAGCTCAGTGCTTCTCTTCCTCAGCTCAGCTATCTCCTGCTTCAGTTGCTCCAGGACTCCTTCAGCTTCACTGACTTGATCCTTCTCTTGGGCTCTGATCAGCTCCTTCACCTCAGAGCTCCTTCTCTCAATGGAGCGGATCAGCTCAGTAAAGATCTGATCACTGTCCTCCACTGCTGACTGTGCAGAGCGCTGTTAAGAGAGAGACAGAGAGAGAGAGAGAGAGAGAGAGGAAGGAGAGAGAGAGAGAGAGAGGAAGGAGAGAGAGAGAGACAGAGAGACAGAGAGACAGAGACAGACAGAGAGAGAGAGAGGGACAGAGAGAGAGAGAGGGACAGAGAGAGAGAGAGGGACAGAGAGAGAGAGAGGGACAGAGAGATAGCAGTTAGTTAATAGTATCTCTACTTGCAAATTCATCTTCTGCACATCTATCATTCCAGTGTTTAATTGCTAAATTGTAATTATTTCGCCACCACGGCCTATTTATTAATTTACCTCCTTTATCTTACCTCATTTACACAACTGTATATAGACTTTTCTATTGTGTTATTGACTGTACGTTTGTTTATTCCATGTGTAACTCTGTGTTGT
The DNA here is from genome assembly GCF_965601325.2 of Salmo salar. NCBI lineage: Eukaryota > Metazoa > Chordata > Actinopteri > Salmoniformes > Salmonidae > Salmo > Salmo salar. Next base: position 233,004 of record NW_027675475.1, read on the forward strand.
TGTTTGTGTCACACTGCTTTGCTTTATCTTGGCCAGGTCGCAGTTGTAAATGAGAACTTGTTCTCAACTGGCCTACCTGGTTAAATAAAGGACTTGTTCTCAACTGGCCCACCTGGTTAAATAAAGGACTTGTTCTCAACTGGCCCACCTGGTTAAATAAAGGACTTGTTCTCAACTGGCCTACCTGGTTAAATAAAGGACTTGTTCTCAACTAGCCTCCCTGGTTAAATAAAGGACTTGTTCTCAACTGGCCTACCTGGTTAAATAAAGGACTTGTTCTCAACTGGCCCACCTGGTTAAATAAAGGTTTCATTAAAAAGTCTGGCAATAACTTAACTTTTCATTATTTAGACTGACTCCTCTAAATAATAAATATAATAAAATAACAAAAAAACAGTTAAATGCTAAGTACTATACATAGGTTTTATTTAAAAAATAACAATAGAACCTATTTAGTACTATAATGGTATTTACTAACATAATATTATTACTATAATAGTTTCTAAAGGGGTTGTAGGCTACCCTACCCTAGAATTAGGGTTCAGGATAAAACAGGTTATACGTAGGGTTAGAGTTTCTGTACAAAACTTTGTAACATCTGCTGATGTAAAAAGGATTTCATAAATACATTAGATTGATTGTTAGGTTCAGGGTATTTAAAGAGATAAACTGTATGGGTTTATATCTCTCTTGCTCCTCCCTGTGGTCTTCTGTGGGAACTACATACCTCATTCACCACACTTGATAGGCTCATAATCTGAGGTAGCAACTGAGTCAGAGCTACAAATATATGATCTCCACCTATCCATTAGGTTTACAACTCAGTGAACCTGCGCAGCATTCTCTCTATTTGATGTCTACGAACCAACAGATTTCAACGATTATCATATTACCCAGCAGCCATTTAGAAACAAATAAAAAAAGGTTATTTCTTTTTATTCTTTCTTCTGACTGTTTAAATCGGCCACATCTTGAAAAAGATTACAGGGACATGCGATTTTTTGAGAATGTACACCTTTTTATATAATAAAAAAATATATATACAGTTAACCATGACCAGAATATGTTTAACGTTTGAAGGCTTTGCGCCAACCATCCCTGTAAGTCACTACAATCTATAAACAGGTGAACAGTGAGCTTCCTCACTAAATAGCTGTAACCTAGTTAATAATAAGTTACTTGAGGTAAACCTACAAGGATGGTTAATAATAAGTTACCTGAGGTAAACCTACAAGGATAGTTAATAATAAGTTACCTGAGGTAAACCTACAAGGATAGTTAATAATAAGTTACCTGAGGTAAACCTACAAGGTTAGTTAATAATAAGTTACCTGAGGTAAACCTACAAGGATAGTTAATAATAAGTTACCTGAGGTAAACCTACAAGTTTAGTTAATAATAAGTTACCTGAGGTAAACCTACAAGGGTAGTTAATAATAAGTTACCTGAGGTAAACCTACAAGTTTAGTTAATAATAAGTTACCTGAGGTAAACCTACAAGGATAGTTAATAATAAGTTACCTGAGGTAAACCTACAAGGATAGTTAATAATAAGTTACCTGAGGTAAACCTACAAGGATAGTTAATAATAAGTTACCTGAGGTAAACCTACAAGGTTAACGCGGGCTGGAAGAGAATTACTTCAAAACCACAGCAAACAGCTGGGACATATAGTAATATTATATATATAATATTATATCACTGGGCTCCTCTGTGCTAACAAACCCTGTGTACCACCCCTCCCCTGTTTAACCTTGAATTTCGTTCAGATAAACACTTCCACATTTAGCAAAACGAACCAACTCTTTACGGATCTGTTCGGTGGTAATAAACGGAGGCAGATTAGACACCACTACTCTTGTCGAAATCAGCACCAACACAACCCCTCACATAAATCATACTGGTAACTAGCCGGGTAACAAGACTCACCTTTTACATTACCACAACCACCGCCTTGTTCATTCTGGATACAGAGTGTATATGTTCCTCTCCCACCTGTTCACCGACCAGGATCAATAATTCCTCCACACCATTCTCCACAACGCACCTGAAGAGACAGCGTTTCTTCTCCACTCGGTTGAGGACATCAAACTACCCTACTCCCTCCTCAACTCTAACCGATAAACAGTGGAAACCGATAAACAAACCCTCCCACCATGACAAAATACATTTGGAAAATAGGCAAAAGAATAGCTGCACTCTTCACGAACGACAAAACCTCACGTTACCAACTTCTTCTTCTTCTATGGTATAATGGAGGTCCTCAAACCAACGTTAACCTGTTAGGGCTAGGGGGCAGCATTGACACGGCTGGATAAAAAACATACCCGATTTAATCTGGTTACCACTCCTACTCAGTAACTAGAATATGCATATACTTATTACATATGGATAGAAAACACCCTAAATTTTCTAAAACTGTTTGAATGGTGTCTGTGAGTATAACAGAACTCAAATGGCAGGTCAAAACCTGAGAGATTCCTTTACAGGAAGTGGCCTGTCTGACCATTTCTGGAACTTCTTTGCCATCTCTATCATTTACTAAGGATCTCTGCTCTAACGTGACACTTCCCACGTCTTCCATAGGCTCTCATAGCCCGGGAAAAAAGAGAATGTCGTCATTCCAGCCCCAGGCTGAAACACATTATCGCCTTTCTCAAGTGGCCCATCAAGAGACACTAGCTTATGCGCGTGACCCCGACCGCCCCCGCCTTTGGGATTTTTTCCTCTGTTTGCCGAAAAGGAGATTCCCTGTCGGAATATTATCGCTTTTCTACGAGAAAAATGACGTAAAAATTGATTTTAAACAGCGGTTGACATGCTTCGACGTACGGCAATGGAATACTTTGAATTTTATTGTCAGGAATTGCGCCAAGCGCGCGACACTTCTTTACTATTTCGGATAGTGTCTGGAACGCACGAACAAAACGCCGCTATTCGGATATAACGATGGATTATTTTGGACCAAACCAACATTTGTTATTGAAGTAGACGTCCTGGGTGTGCATTCTGACGAAGACAACAAAAGGTAATGACATTTTTATAATAGTAAATATGATTATGGTGAGTGCTAAACTTGCCGGGTGTCTAAATAGCGAGCCCGTGATGCCTGGGCTATGTACTTAGAATATTGCAAAATGTGCTTTCACCAAAAAGCTATTTTAAAATCGGACATATCGAGTGCATAGAGGAGGTCTGTATCTATAATTCTTAAAATAATTGTTATGCTTTTTGTGAACGTTTATCGTGAGTAATTTAGTAAAATGTTAGCGAATTCCCCGTAAGTTTGCGGGGGGTATGCTAGTTCTGAACGTCACATGCTAATGTAAAAAGCTGGTTTTTGATATAAATATGAACTTGATTGAACAAAACATGCATGTATTGTATAACATAATGTCCTAGGGTTGTCATCTGATGAAGATCATCAAAGGTGAGTGCTGCATTTAGCTGTCTTCTGGGTTTTGGTGACATTATATGCTGGCTTGAAAAATGGGTGTCTGATTATTTCTGGCTTGGTACTCTGCTGACATAATCTAATGTTTTGCTTTCGTTGTAAAGCCTTTTTGAAATCGGACAGTGTGGTTAGATTAACGAGAGTCTTATCTTTAAATGGCTGTAAAATAGTCATATGTTTGAGAAATTGAAGTAATAGGATTTTGAAGATTTTGAAAATCGCGCCACAGGCTGGCAGTGGATGTTACGTAGGTGGGACGAATTCGTCCCGCCGGTCCCATAGAGGTTAAAGGAGCGTGGCGCCTCCTACTGTGCTGGAGTGTGTTCAATCACGGTTTACACCATTTCTAAATCCTCCTACCTAACTCAGTACTTCTGAGAAAATAAAAAAGATCCCTACTAACTTCTAATAGACCCTCCCCCATCCCCCAAATCCCTTCCAAACCCCCCAACCCCATCCAACCTCAATATGACCCTACACTTCAATCTTTCCCTCTCTTCTACATCCTTACAACAATATAACAACACATGCTCCACCGTTTCATTGACAATACCCTCCAGACACAAACCATTCACATGCTGCCAACCAGATGTAAGGACCAGTTCAATGTACAATGTCCTAAACACAATCGAGGAAACACCACCTCTTCCTTCCTAATCTGACCTTTGAACCTTGGTCCACCGACCTTTCTTTGGAGGGCATATAAATGCCGTCCCTTGTGCTCAGAGTCCCATCTCTTCTGCCACACATCTATCAAAATGTCTCTGATCTCACATTTGTCCTCACCTCTACCCAGTGGAACATTAATATATATTATATCTTGTTTTAAAGTTATTTTAGCTAACTGTTTAACCTTAAATTTACAAAATGGGAAAAGGGGAAATTATGATAATACTAAAAAACACCCTTCCAACTAACCCTACACTCATTAAAACCCACTACCCCATTCCACTACTTTGACCCTATCTGCTCCTGCACCAGGCCAACTAACCCTACACTCATTAAAACCCACTACCCCATTCCACTACTTTGACCCTATCTGCTCCTGCACCAGGCCAACTAACCCTACACTCATTAAAACCCACTACCCCCATTCCACTACTTTGACCCTATCTGCTCCTGCACCAGGCCAACTAACCCTACACTCATTAAAACCCACTACCCCATTCCACTACTTTGACCCTATCTGCTCCTGCACCAGGCCAACTAACCCTACACTCATTAAAACCCACTACCCCATTCCACTACTTTGACCCTATCTGCTCCTGCACCAGGTCAACTAACCCTACACTCATTAAAACCCACTACCCCATTCCACTACTTTGACCCTATCTGCTCCTGCACCAGGCCAACTAACCCTACACTCATTAAAACCCACTACCCCATTCCACTACTTTGACCCTATCTGCTCCTGCACCAGGCCAACTAACCCTACACTCATTAAAACCCACTACCCCATTCCACTACTTTGACCCTATCTGCTCCTGCACCAGGCCAACGGCCTGGGAGGACGGGACACCACCACTCAACACACCCTGGAACTCTTCTGAAGTCAAATCTAGTATGACCAAATACACTAAGAAGCCAATTTTTGTTCTGTGATTTACATTCCATTTCTGCGGTACAGTTGATAACCATTTGCTATGAACACTAAGAAGCCAACCTTACTGAAGCATATATCACTCGTTGGCCTGTCCCTCTGTGCTGTCACAGATCTACTACTCACAGGGATCCTCTCAGGACCCCTCAGCCTTGACCCATCCTCCTCTACTTTCTTCACTGCCTCAGCAGTGACAACCTGTTCCCAACAGTGGGGTCAGTGGGATTGGATAGGGGCCCCTCTACCTCTCTCTCTCTCTCTCTCTCTGACTGGAGGAGACAGGTGAAATGGTGTGTCTCCTCTGGTCAACAATACTCACCTTGAGAGACTCCACAGCCTGTTGGAGCTCCTTCAGCTCCTTCTCTCTCTCCTGGAATCTCTGCTGGACCTTCTGCTGACTCATCCCCAGCTGCCTCTGTGGAGAATCACTCTTCAATGAGCTATCAAGCTTTATTAGTCCAGTAGATCAATAGTATAGTAATGTGACATAGGGCCCATAGAGAGGAAGATCTAAAAAAATGGATGGTCCATTTACTAAATGATATTTATTTGTTGCTATGTGAATGATTATAGTTTTTATGGTAGGACTACATGTATCAACAGGTTGAGACTGAACTTTGGACTCATAAAAGGCCATTCAGAATGATAATAGTGTTTGACATTATAAAATGGTGATACATCTGGAGAATCTGGGTTCACATATCAATATACTCAAGGTTTGTGTTCATATTTGTTCTGCTGAGGATCCATTTCATTTCAATGATCTCATATTCAAACAGCCTTAGTTCCTACTGTATCTTTAATTCTTTGTTTATCAGACAGTCACCAACAAGTTGTTCTGGTCTTACCTGTTTCTCAGTCCTCTCTGCTGCAGCTGACACTGTATCATGGCCTTTATGTTCATCCATTGTACACTGATAACAGATACACTGCTGATCGGTACGACAGTAAACCTCCAGCAGTTTGTCATGATGAGAGCAGATCTTCTCCTGTAGTTGTGCGGTGGCTTTGACCAGCTTGTGCCTCTTCAAAGCAGGAAATTCGTAGTGAGATTGGAGGTGAGTCTCACAGTAAGAGGCCAGACACACCAGACAGGACATGAGGGCTTTCTGCTTTCTGGTCCCAGTGCAGAAATCACACGCCACATCTCTAGGTCCAGCATAGCACAGAGCAGGAGGGGGAGCAGCCTGGAGTCCTGTCTTCTTCAGTTTCTCCACCAGCTCAGCCAACATGTTATTTTTACTCAGCGTAGGCCTCGGACTGAAGGTCTGTCTGCACTGAGGACAGCTATAGACCCCTTTCAGAACATCCTGATCCCAGCAGCCCTCAATACAGCTCCTACAGTAACTGTGTCCACAGGGGATGGTGACTGGTTCCTTCAGTAGATCCAGACAGACAGAACAACAGAACTGGTCCTGGTCCAGCAGAACTCCCTGTTGAGCCATTTGGACGGTTGTTCACTCTCACACAGACAGACGAGACAGAGACTCAGATCAGTTTCGTTTCCTCAGAAGAGAGTTTGTGAAGGGGGATGGATTTCCTGGTTCTGCCAGAGGGGTGGGGTTAGAGGGAGGGAGGGGTTAGAGGAATGCAGGAAGAGAGAGAGGAACTGCAAGCAACATCAAGAGGGAGACAAATAGTTTTGTTCCAATGTTAGAGCCCTTAACATATAAATAGTGTTAACCCAGTATCAGTATCAATAGTGTTAACCCAGTATCAGTATCAATAGGGTTAACCCAGTATCAGTATCAATAGTGTTAACCCAGTATCAGTATCAATAGGGTTAACCCAGTATCAGTATCAATAGTGTTAACACAGTATCACAGAACAGGGCTCCGGGCAGCCGAGCGGAAATGGAGGAAAACTCGCCTCCCTGCGGACCTGGCATCCTTTCACTCCCTCCTCTCTACATTCTCCTCTTCTGTCTCTGCTGCTAAAGCCACTTTCTACCACTCTAAATTCCAAGCATCTGCCTCTAACCCTAGGAAGCTCTTTGCTACCTTCTCCTCCCTTCTGAATCCTCCTCCCCCTCCCCCCCCCTCCTCCCTCTCTGCGGATGACTTCGTCAACCATTTTGAAAAGAAGGTTGACGATATCCGATCCTCGTTTGCTAAGTCAAACGACACCGCTGGTCCTGCTCACACTGCCCTACCCTGTGCTTTGACCTCTTTCTCCCCTCTCTCTCCAGATGAAATCTTGCGTCTTGTGACGGCCGGCCGCCCAACAACCTGCCCACTTGACCCTATCCCCTCCTCTCTTCTCCAGACCATTTCCGGAGACCTTCTCCCCTTCCTCACCTCGCTCATCAACTCATCCTTGACCGCTGGCTACGTACCTTCCGTCTTCAAGAGAGCGAGAGTTGCACCCCTTCTGAAAAAACCTACACTCGATCTCTCCGATGTCAACAACTACAGACCAGTATCCCTTCTTTCTTTTCTCTCTAAAACTCTTGAACGTGCCGTCCTTGGCCAGCTCTCCTGCTATCTCTCTCAGAATGACCTTCTTGATCCTAATCAGTCAGGTTTCAAGACTGGGCATTCAACTGAGACTGCTCTTCTCTGTGTCACGGAGGCTCTCCGCTCTGCTAAAGCTAACTCTCTCTCCTCTGCTCTCATCCTTCTAGACCTATCTGCTGCCTTTGATACTGTGAACCATCAGATCCTCCTCTCCACCCTCTCCGAGTTGGGCATCTCCGGCGCGGCCCACGCTTGGATTGCGTCCTACCTGACAGGTCGCTCCTACCAGGTGGCGTGGCGAGAATCTGTCTCCGCACCATGCGCTCTCACCACTGGTGTCCCCCAGGGCTCTGTTCTAGGCCCTCTCCTATTCTCGCTATACACCAAGTCACTTGGCTCTGTCATATCCTCACATGGTCTCTCCTATCATTGCTATGCAGACGACACACAATTAATCTTCTCCTTTCCCCCTTCTGATAACCAGGCGGCGAATCGCATCTCTGCATGTCTGTCAGACATATCAGTGTGGATGACGGATCACCACCTCAAGCTGAACCTCGGCAAGACGGAGCTGCTCTTCCTCCCGGGGAAGGACTGCCCGTTCCATGATCTCGCCATCACGGTTGACAACTCCCTTGTGTCCTCCTCCCAGAGTGCTAAGAACCTTGGCGTGATCCTGGACAACACCCTGTCGTTCTCCACTAACATCAAGGCGGTGACCCGATCCTGTAGGTTCATGCTCTACAACATTCGCAGAGTACGACTCTGCCTCACACAGGAAGCGGCGCAGGTCCTAATCCAGGCACTTGTCATCTCCCGTCTGGATTACTGCAACTCGCTGTTGGCTGGGCTCCCTGCCTGTGCCATTAAACCCCTACAACTCATCCAGAACGCCGCAGCCCGTCTGGTGTTCAACCTTCCCAAGTTCTCTCACGTCACCCCACTCCTCCGCTCTCTCCACTGGCTTCCAGTTGAAGCTCGCATCCGCTACAAGACCATGGTGATTGCCTACGGAGCTGTGAAGGGAACGGCACCTCCATACCTTCAGGCTCTGATCAGGCCCTACACCCAAACAAGGGCACTGCGTTCATCCACCTCTGGCCTGCTGGCCCCCCTACCTCTGAGGAAGCACAGTTCCCGCTCAGCCCAGTCAAAACTGTTCGCTGCTCTGACACCCCAATGGTGGAACAAGCTCCCTCACGACGCCAGGACAGCGGAGTCAATCACCACCTTCCGGAGACACCTGAAACCCCACCTCTTTAAGGAATACCTAGGATAGGATAAAGTAATCCTTCTAACCCCCCCCCCCCCCCTTAAAAGATTTAGATGCACTATTGTAAAGTGGTTGTTCCACTGGATATCATAAGGTGAATGCACCAATTTGTAAGTCGCTCTGGATAAGAGCGTCTGCTAAATGACTTAAATGTAATGTAAATGTATCAGTATAAATAGTGTTAACCCAGTATCAGTATCAATAGGGTTAACCCAGTATCAGTATCAATAGTGTTAACCCAGTATCAGTATCAATAGGGTTAACCCAGAATCAGTATCAATAGTGTTAACCCAGTATCAGTATCAATAGGGTTAACCCAGTATCAGTATTAATAGTGTTAACCCAGTATCAGTATAAATAGGGTTAATCCAGTATCAGTATAAATAGTGTTAACCCAGTATCAGTATCAATAGTGTTAACCCAGTATCAGTATAAATACTGTTAACCCAGTATCAGTATCAATAGGGTTAACCCAGTATCAGTATTAATAGGGTTAACCCAGTATCAGTATAAATAGTGTTAACCCAGTATCAGTATCAATAGGGTTAACCCAGTATCAGTATCAATAGTGTTAACCCGGTATCAGTATCAATAGGGTTAACCCAGTATCAGTATCAATAGGGTTAACCCAGTATCTGTATAAATAGTGTTAACCCAGTATCAGTATCAATAGGGTTAACCCAGTATCAGTATTAATAGGGTTAACCCAGTATCAGTATTAATAGGGTTAACCCAGTATCAGTATAAATAGGGTTAACCCAGTATCAGTATAAATAGGGTTAACCCAGTATCAGTATTTGTAGGGTTAACCCAGTATCAATAGTGTTAACCCAGTATCAGTATCAATAGGGTTAACCCAGTATCAGTATCAATAGGGTTAACCCAGTATCAGTATCAATAGTGTTAACCCAGTATCAGTATCAACAGTGTTAACCCAGTATCGGAATCAATAGTGTTAACCCAGTATCAGTATTAATAGGGTTAACCCAGTATCAATAGTGTTAACCCAGTATCAGTATCAATAGGGTTAACCCAGTATCAGTATCAATAGGGTTAACCCAGTATCAGTATCAATAGTGTTAACCCAGTATCAGTATCAATAGTGTTAACCCAGTATCAATATCAATAGGGTTAACCCAGTATCAGTATCAATAGTGTTAACCCAGTATCAGTATCAATAGTGTTAACCCAGTATCAATATCAATAGGGTTAACCCAGTATCAGTATCAATAGGGTTAACCCAGTATCAATATCAACAGTGTTAACCCATTATGGTATCAATAGTGTTAACCCAGTATCAGTATTAATAGGGTTAACCCAGTATCAGTATCAATAGGGTTAACCCAGAATCAGTATTAATAGTGTGAACCCAGTATCAGTATCAATAGGGTTAACCCAGTATCAGTATCAATAGTGTTAACCCAGTATCAATATCAATAGTGTTAACCCCGTATCAATATCAATAGGGTTAACCCAGTATCAGTATTAATAGTGTTAACCCAGTATCAGTATCAATAGGGTTAACCCAGTATCAGTATCAATAGTGTTAACCCAGTATCAGTATCAATAGGGTTAACCCAGAATCAGTATTAATAGTGTGAACCCAGTATCAGTATCAATAGGGTTAACCCAGTATCAGTATCAATAGTGTTAACCCAGTATCAATATCAATAGTGTTAACCCCGTATCAATATCAATAGTGTTAACCCAGTATCAGTATCAATAGGGTTAACCCAGTATCAGTATCAATAGGGTTAACCCAGTATCAGTATCAATAGGGTTAACCCAGTATCAGTATCAATAGGGTTAACCCAGTATCAGTATTAATAGGGTTAACCCAGTATCAGTATAAATAGGGTTAACCCGGTATCAGTATCAATAGGGTTAACCCAGTATCAGTATTAATAGGGTTAACCCAGTATCAATATCAATAGGTTTAACCGAGTATCAGTATCAATAGTGTTAACCCAGTATCAATATCAATAGGGTTAACCCAGTATCAGTATCAATAGTGTTAACCCAGTATCAATATCAATAGTGTATCAGTATCAATAGTGTTAACCCAGTATCAGTATAAGTAGTGTTAACCCAGTATCAGTATCAATAGGTTTAACCGAGTATCAGTATCAATAGTGTTAACCCAGTATCAATATCAATAGTGTATCAGTATCAATAGTGTTAACCCAGTATCAGTATAAGTAGTGTTAACCCAGTATCAATATGTTAATTAGTCCCGTGCTTCGACTACTCAGACCCCTCACACATCCGGTCCATTCTGATGTTCTCACAGACACCATACCACTTCTGACACCAATGTAGCAAACAGCTGGGCAGGGAAGTGAACCCAGGTCTCACATGTAAAAGGCCAACAACCTACGCATCGCACCATTGGCACCAATTGGGTCACTTGGTTGGAATTGTGAAGTGGCTCATATAGCGAGGATCACTGCACTATAGAGGAACTATGATACAATTACATTATCATATGAAATGTAGAGAATCACTACACTATAGTGGAACTATGATACAATTACATTATCATATGAAATGTAGAGGATCACTGCACTATAGTGGAACTATGATACAATTACATTATCACATGAAATGTTAAATGTAGAAGTATAATATATGAATATTGATATATTGAATTTGACTTGACCACGTCCAGTCAGCTCCATTTATATGATTAAACTGACACCAACCTGTCTCAGTAGTAGTAGACTGTTAGGAGTGTTTTACTGTCATTCACTATACTAACATTACACCAACCTGTCTCAGTAGTAGTAGACTGTTAGGAGTGTTTTACTGTCATTCACTATACTAACATTACATTTAATTTATCTACACACTTTACAATAATCCCTGGCAGGATTCTCACCTTGAAACTTCATTGCGATTATTTTCTGTTCTGTTCTGTATATTCTGATGGGTGAGGCCTGAGCTGGAATGTGAAGCTAACTGAAGCTGGCTAGCTTTAGAAAACCAGTATATCAAGCCTGTATCATAGTATACCCCTCAGGCTACGTTCAGGTTTCAGCAAGAGGCAGGTATCAACATGCCGAGTCGTAGGCGACAACCTGGGTTGTATTCATTAGTTTACTCCACAGCCAACAGTTTTAAGATGTTAAATAAAACATAAACCGTTTACTCTAAACGCTGTACAATGTGACCTAATCGGTTTCTGTTGCCAAACGTTTTGCTACGGTGGGCACTAATGAATACACACAAACTGTTTTGAGGAAGTGTAAGTTGTTGTTAGTCTCTCGAACAATATTTATTTGTCTCTCTTTCACACAACATACCTTCCTGAGTGAAAAGAGTTAACTGTAGATTATAAAGAGAAAATGTTTGTTTGTTACTTGTTGTGTTTTAAGCCTGTTTTGAGAAGACAAGTCTATAGACCTATGATACAGTACACTCTTAGAATAAAGGGTTCCAAACGGGTCCTCCGGCCGTCCCCGTAGGAGAACGCTTTTGGGTTCCAGGTAGAACCCTTCTGGCTTCCATGTAGAACCCTCTGTGGAAAGGGTTCTTCACGGAACCCAAAAGGGTTCTACCTAGTACCAAAAAAAGGGTTCTACAAAGGGTTCTCCTATGGGGACGGCCAAAGAACCCTTTTAGATTGTAGATAGTGTAGGAGCGATCACCCTGGGGCACACAGATGGGCACAGAACGAATTCACCCCACGCATCTAATTTATATCCAAAACATTTTAAGGAGAGTAGGACTATTTTAACACTGTCCACCAAAATTATAATTAACTATATGAATACACATAACAATATCATCAACTATATTAATACACATAACAATATCAACTATATTAATACACATAACAATATCATAAACTATATTAATACACACAACAATATCACCAACTATATGAATACACATAACAATATCATCAACTATATTAATACACACAACAATACCATCAACTATATTAATACACATAACAATATCATCAACTATATGAATACACATAACAATATCATCAACTATATTAATACACATAACAATATCATCAACTATATGAATACACACAACAATACCATCAACTATATTAATACACATGACAATCGTCGTCTTACCTTTTATCTCTCAATAGAAACAGAGTCTGTAATGATCATTCGGTCGTTGAAAGTTACTTTCGTTTGCTCTGCTCATTTACATATCAGGTTCTGCCTGTTCTCTCTCCACTCCCTCTCTCTTTACAGCTCTTACAATGTGCAGCTCCTCTCTCCCCAGGGGTTGCAGCTCCTCTCTCCCCAGGGGTTGCAGCTCCTCTCTCTCCCCAGGGGTAGCAGCTCCTCTCTCCCCAGGGGTAGCAGCTCCTCTCTCCCCAGGGGTAGCAGCTCCTCTCTCTCCAGGGGTAGCAGCTCCTCTCTCCCCAGGGGTAGCAGCTCCTCTCTCCCCAGGGGTAGCAGCTCCTCTCTCTCCAGGGGTAGCAGCTCCTCTCTCCCCAGGGGTAGCAGCTCCTCTCTCCCCAGGGGTAGCAGCTCCTCTCTCTCCAGGGGTAGCAGCTCCTCTCTCCCCAGGGGTAGCAGCTCCTCTCTCCCCAGGGATTTGAAGACATTAGGAGCTACTTTTGAACACATACATCTACAGTGTATTGCCAACAGCTTCAAACATTGACTCTGACCTGTCCAAAAAGCCAATCTGATTAAATTACCCCTCAATCCCTTCTTTCTTTTTTCTCTCTCTCTAAAGTCACACTTTTTTGATAGTACTTTTAAAAGTGGCAATATTTCGAGAATAAAGTGGCAATATTTTGATAATATACTCAACATTATATTTTTAGAATGAAGTCTGTTATGAATGTAGGGGATGTGTTTAATAAGTGCATGTCTCCCTGACTACCTGTTGCTGTACCACTGTTGAAATGCCTCAGTTAGATGTCCTGGTGAAACTATAATAAAGTCTGTTATATTTCTAGATGAATGTAGGGGATGTGTTTAATAAGTGCATGTCTCCCTGACTACCTGTTACTGAACCACTGTTGAAATGCCTCAGTTAGATGTCCTGGTGAGACTATAATAAAGTCTGTTATATTTCTAGATGAATGTAGGGGATGTGTTTAATAAGTGCATGTCTTCCTGACTACCTGTTGCTGTACCACTGTTGAAATGCCTCAGTTAGATGTCCTGGTGAGACTATAATAAAGTCTGTTATATTTCTAGATGAATGTAGGGGATGTGTTTAATAAGTGCATGTCTCCCTGACTACCTGTTGCTGTACCACTGTTGAAATGCCTCAGTTAGATGTCCTGGTGAAACTATAATAAAGTCTGTTATATTTCTAGATGAATGTAGGGGATGTGTTTAATAAGTGCATGTCTCCCTGACTACCTGTTGCTGTACCACTGTTGAAATGCCTCAGTTAGATGTCCTGGTGACACTATAATAAAGTCTGTTTTATTTCTAGATGAATGTAGGGGATGTGTTTAATAAGTGCATGTCTTCCTGACTACCTGTTGCTGTACCACTGTTGAAATGCCTCAGTTAGATGTCCTGGTGAAACTACCCTTTAGAATTGGATTTACTAAAGTTTGTATCATTCACAACTAAAGTTGCCAAATAACAGTTTAAAATTATCACTTTTATACTCAACATAGACACTTCATATGAACACTCACTCTGGAATGATACAAATATCCTTTTTATTTCATTCAAGCAAAATACAGTTATATTATTATTACTATAAAATCATATAATATAAAATAATGGCACATGACTTATATGTATAGACCCATCTAGTCTACTAAATGAACAAGCCTACATCCTATAACAAGGAGCATAGCCAGATAACATACAGTATCTAGTCTACTAAATGAACAAGCCTACATCCTATAACAAGGAGCATAGCCAGATAACATACAGTATCTAGTCTACTAAATGAACAAGCCTACAGTCTATATCATAGCCAGATAACATACAGTATCTAGTCTACTAAATGAACAAGTTTACATCCTATATCATAGCCAGATAACATACAGTATCTAGTCTACTAAATTAACACGTCTACAGTCTATATCATAGCCAGATAACATACAGTATCTAGTCTACTAAATGAACAAGCCTACAGTCTATATCATAGCCAGATAACATACAGTATCTAGTCTACTAAATGAACAAGCCTACAGTCTATATCATAGCCAGATAACATACAGTATCTAGTCTACTAAATGAACAAGCCTACAGTCTATATCATAGCCAGATAACATACAGTATCTAGTCTACTAAATGAACAAGTCTACAGCCTATATCATAGCCAGATAACATACAGTATCTAGTCTACTAAATGAACAAGCCTACATCCTATGGCATGGAGCATAGCCAGATAACATTCAGTAGGCCAACTCATATTCCGTTCTTCTATAATACATGTTTATTTAGATCTGCCTAAAATAAATAATGGATTCATTGTGATGGTGTGTATTAAATTGATTCATCATTTTTTTATGTAGATGTTCCAAAGGTGCTCATCAGTGGTTTGTATGAGGCTGGTAGACAGTGGTTTGTATGAGGCTGGTAGACACTGGTTTGTATGAGGCTTGTAGACAGTGGTTTGTATGAGGCTGGTAGACAGTGGTTTGTATGAGGGTTGTAGACAGTGGTTTGTATGAGGCTTGTAGACAGTGGTTTGTATGAGGCTTGTAGACAGTGGTTTGTATGAGGGTTGTAAACAGTGGTTTGTATGAGGCTTGTAGACAGTGGTTTGTATGAGGCTTGTAGACAGTGGTTTGTATGAGGCTGGTAGACAGTGGTTTGTATGAGGCTTGTAGACAGTGGTTTGTATGAGGCTTGTAGACAGTAGTTTGTATGAGGCTGGTAGACAGTGGTTTGTATGAGGCTGGTAGACAGTGGTTTGTATGAGGCTTGTAGACAGTGGTTTGTATGAGGCTTGTAGACAGGGGTTTGTATGAGGCTGGTAGACAGTGTTTTGTATGAGGCTTGTAGACAGGGGATTGTATGAGGCTTGTAGACAGTGGTTTGTATGAGGCTTGTAGACAGTGGTTTGTATGAGGCTTGTAGACAGGGGTTTGTATGAGGCTTGTAGACAGTGGTTTGTATGAGGCTTGTAGACAGTGGTTTGTATGAGGCTTGTAGACAGTGGTTTGTATGAGGCTTGTAGACAGTGGTTTTTATGAGGCTGGTAGACAGGGGTTTGTATGAGGCTTGTAGACAGTGGTTTGTATGAGGCTTGTAGACAGTGGTTTGTATGAGGCTTGTAGACAGTGGTTTGTATGAGGCTTGTAGACAGTGGTTTGTATGAGGCTTGTAGACAGGGGTTTGTATGAGGCTTGTAGACAGGGGTTTGTATGAGGCTTGTAGACAGTGGTTTGTATGAGGCTGGTAGACAGTGGTTTGTATGAGGCTTGTAGACAGTGGTTTGTATGAGGCTTGTAGACAGTGGTTTGTATGAGGCTTGTAGACAGTGGTTTGTATGAGGCTTGTAGACAGGGGTTTGTATGAGGCTTGTAGACAGTGGTTTGTATGAGGCTTGTAGACAGGGGTTTGTATGAGGCTTGTAGACAGTGGTTTGTATGAGGCTTGTAGACAGTGGTTTATATGAGGCTTGTAGACAGTGGTTTGTATGAGGCTGGTAGACAGTGGTTTGTATGAGGCTTGTAGACAGTGGTTTGTATGAGGCTTGTAGACAGTGGTTTGTATGAGGCTTGTAGACAGTGGTTTGTATGAGGCTTGTAGACAGGGGTTTGTATGAGGCTTGTAGACAGTGGTTTGTATGAGGCTTGTAGACAGTGGTTTATATGAGGCTTGTAGACAGTGGTTTGTATGAGGCTGGTAGACAGTGGTTTGTATGAGGCTTGTAGACAATGGTTTGTATGAGGCTGGTAGACAGTGGTTTGTATGAGGCTTGTAGACAGTGGAGGCCTGTAGTTGCTATACGTGTCAAAGTTAATTAACAGTAATTTACCTTCAGGTCAGCAGTCTTTTGCATGACAATAACCGTCAGACAAAAAAAATCAAGCTCTAGGTGTGTGTCTGGGTCTCCTACATCATGACAGCTCTAGGTCTGTGTCCAGGTCTCCTACATCATGACTCCACAGCTCTAGGTCTGTGTCTGGGTCTCCTACATCATGACTCCACAGCTCTAGGTCTGTGTCTGGGTCTCCTACATCATGACTCCACAGCTCTAGGTCTGTGTCCAGGTCTCCTACATCATGACTCCACAGCTCTAGGTCTGAATCTGGTTGTCCTACATCATGACTCCACAGCTCTAGGTCTGTGTCTGGGTCTCCTACATCATGACTCCACAGCTCTAGGTCTGTGTCTTGGTCTCCTACATCATGACTCCACAGCTCTAGGTCTGTATCCGGGTCTCCTACATCATGACTCCACAGCTCTAGGTCTGTGTCTGGGTCTCCTACATCATGACTCCACAGCTCTAGGTCTGTGTCTGGGTCTCCTACATCATGACTCCACAGCTCTAGGTCTGTGTCTAGGTCTCCTACATCATGACTCCACAGCTCTAGGTCTGTGTCCAGGTCTCCTACATCATGACTCCACAGCTCTAGGTCTGTGTCCAGGTCTCCTACATCATGACAGCTCTAGGTCTGTGTCTGGGTCTCCTACACCATGACTCCACAGCTCTAGGTCTGTGTCCAGGTCTCCTACATCATGACTCCACAGCTCTAGGTCTGTGTCTGGGTCTCCTACATCATGACTCCACAGCTCTAGGTCTGTGTCTGGGTCTCCTACATCATGACTCCACAGCTCCAGGCCTGTGTCTGGGTCTCCTACATCATGACAGCTCTAGGTCTGTGTCTGGGTCTCCTACATCATCACTCCACAGCTCTAGGTCTGTATCTGGGTCTCCTACATCATGACTCCACAGCTCTAGGTCTGTGTCCAGGTCTCCTACATCATGACTCCACAGCTCTAGGTCTGTGTCTGGGTCTCCTACATCATGACTCCACAGCTCTAGGCCTGTGTCTGGGTCTCCTACATCATGACTCCACAGCTCTAGGTCTGTGTCTGGGTCTCCTACATCATGACTCCACAGCTCTAGGTCTGTGTCTGGGTCTCCTACATCATGACTCCACAGCTCTAGGTCTGTGTCCGGGTCTCCTACATCATGACTCCACAGCTCTAGGTCTGTGTCTGGGTCTCCTACATCATGACTCCACAGCTCTAGGTCTGTGTCTGGGTCTCCTACATCATGACTCCACAGCTCTAGGACTGTATCTGGGTCTCCTACATCATGACTCCACAGCTCTAGGCCTGTGTCTGGGTCTCCTACATCATGACTCCACAGCTCTAGGTCTGTGTCTGGGTCTCCTACATCATGACTCCACAGCTCTAGGTCTGTGTCTGGGTCTCCTACATCATGACTCCACAGCTCTAGGACTGTGTCCAGGTCTCCTACATCATGACTCCACAGCTCTAGGTCTGTGTCTGGGTTTCCTAAATCATGACTCCACAGCTCTAGGTCTGTGTCTGGGTCTCCTACATCATGACTCCACAGCTCTAGGTCTGAATCTGGTTGTCCTACATCATGACAGCTCTAGGTCTGTGTCTGGGTCTCCTACATCATGACTCCACAGCTCTAGGCCTGTGTCTGGGTCTCCTACATCATGACTCCACAGCTCTAGGTCTGTGTCTGGGTCTCCTACATCATGACTCCACAGCTCTAGGTCTGTGTCTGGGTCTCCTACATCATGACTCCACAGCTCTAGGTCTGTGTCTGGGTCTCCTACATCATGACTCCACAGCTCTAGGTCTGTGTCTGGGTCTCCTACATCATGACTCCACAGCTCTAGGTCTGTGTCTGGGTCTCCTACATCATGACTCCACAGCTCTAGGTCTGTGTCTGGGTCTCCTACATCATGACTCCACAGCTCTAGGTCTGTGTCTGGGTCTCCTACATCATGACTCCACAGCTCTAGGCCTGTGTCTGGGTCTCCTACATCATGACTCCACAGCTCTAGGTCTGTGTCTGGGTCTCCTACATCATGACTCCACAGCTCTAGGTCTGTGTCTGGGTCTCCTACATCATGACTCCACAGCTCTAGGACTGTGTCCAGGTCTCCTACATCATGACTCCACAGCTCTAGGTCTGTGTCTGGGTTTCCTAAATCATGACTCCACAGCTCTAGGTCTGTGTCTGGGTCTCCTACATCATGACTCCACAGCTCTAGGTCTGAATCTGGTTGTCCTACATCATGACAGCTCTAGGTCTGTGTCTGGGTCTCCTACATCATGACTCCACAGCTCTAGGCCTGTGTCTGGGTCTCCTACATCATGACTCCACAGCTCTAGGTCTGTGTCTGGGTCTCCTACATCATGACTCCACAGCTCTAGGTCTGTGTCTGGGTCTCCTACATCATGACTCCACAGCTCTAGGTCTGTGTCTGGGTCTCCTACATCATGACTCCACAGCTCTAGGTCTGTGTCTGGGTCTCCTACATCATGACTCCACAGCTCTAGGTCTGTGTCTGGGTCTCCTACATCATGACTCCACAGCTCTAGGTCTGTGTCTGGGTCTCCTACATCATGACTCCACAGCTCTAGGTCTGTGTCTGGGTCTCCTACATCATGACTCCACAGCTCTAGGTCTGTGTCTGGGTCTCCTACATCATGACTCCACAGCTCTAGGTCTGTGTCTGGGTCACACTTTCATACACCTTTCCAGACAGTTGTAGAATGTTTGCCAAGGCACATTGTAAGAGCTGTAAAGAGAGAGGGACTCGGAGAGAGAACAGGCAGAACCTGATATGTAAATGAGCAGAGCAAACGAAAGTAACTTTCGACGACCGAATGATCATTCAGACTCTGTTTCTATTGAGAGATAAAAGGTAAGACGACGATTGTCATGTGTATTAATATAGTTGATGGTATTGTTGTGTGTATTAATATAGTTGATGATATTGTTATGTGTATTCATATAGTTGATGATATTGTTATGTGTATTAATATAGTTAATGATATTGTTGTGTGTATTCATATAGTTGATGGTATTGTTGTGTGTATTAATATAGTTGGTGATATTGTTGTGTGTATTAATATAGTTGATGATATTGTTATGTGTATTCATATAGTTGATGGTATTGTTATGTGTATTAATATAGTTGATGATATTGTTATGTGTATTCATATAGTTAATTATATTTTTGGTGGACAGTGTTATAATAGTCCTACTCTCCTTAAAATGTTTTGGATATAAATTAGATGTGTGGGGTGAATTCGTTCTGTGCCCATCTGTGTGCCCCAGGGTGATCGCTCCTACACTATCTACAATCTAAAAGGGTTCTTTGGCTGTCCCCATAGGAGAACCCTTTGTAGAACCCTTTTTTTGGTACTAGGTAGAACACTTTTGGGTTCCGTGAAGAACCCTTTCCACCGAGGGTTCTACATGGAAGCCAGAAGGGTTCTACCTGGAACCCAAAAGCGTTCTCCTATGGGGACGGCCGGAGGACCCGTTTGGATCCCTTTATTCTAAGAGTGTACTGTATCATAGGTCTATAGACTTGTCTTCTCAAAACAGGCTTAAAACACAACAAGTAACAAACAAACATGTTCTCTTTCTAATCAACTGTTAATGCTTTTCACTCAGAAAGGTATTTTGTGTGAAAGAGAGACAAATAAATATTGTGGAGAGACTAACAACAACTTACACTTCCTCAAAACAGTTTGTGTGTATTCATTAGTGCCCACCGTAGCAAAACGTTTGGCAACAGAAACCGTTTAGGTCACATTGTACAGCGTTTAGAGTAAACGGTTTATGTTTTATTTAACATCTTAAAACTGTTGGCTGTGGAGTAAACTAATGAATACAACCCAGGTTGTTGCCTACGACTCGGCATGTTGATACCTGCCTCTTGCTGAAACCTGAACGTAGCCTGAGGGGTATACTATGATACAGGCTTGATATACTGGTTTTCTAAAGCTAGCCAGCTTCAGTTAACTTCACATTCCAGCTCAGGCCTCACCCATCAGAATATACAGAACAGAACAGAAAATAATCGCAATGAAGTCAGGTTACAAGGTGAGAATCCTGCCAGGGATTATTGTAAAGTGTGTAGATAAATTAAATGTAATGTTAGTATAGTGAATGACAGTAAAACACTCCCAACAGTCTACTACTACTGAGACAGGTTGGTGTAATGTTAGTATAGTGAATGACAGTAAAACACTCTTAACAGTCTACTACTACTGAGACAGGTTGGTGTAATGTTAGTATAGTGAATGACAGTAAAACACTCCTAACAGTCTACTACTACTGAGACAGGTTGGTGTAATGTTAGTATAGTGAATGACAGTAAAACACTCCTAACAGTCTACTACTACTGAGACAGGTTGGTGTAATGTTAGTATAGTGAATGACAGTAAAACATTCCTAACAGTCTACTACTACAGAGACAGGTTGGTGTAATGTTAGTATAGTGAATGACAGTAAAACACTCCTAACAGTCTACTACTACTGAGACAGGTTGGTGTCAGTTTAATCATATAAATGGAGCAGACTGGACGTGGTCAAGTCAAATTCAATATATCAATATTCAGATATTATACTTCTACATTTAACATTTCATATGATAATGTAATTGTATCATAGTTCCTCTATAGTGTAGTGAGCCTCTACATTTCATGTGATAATGTAATTGTATCATAGTTCCACTATAGTGCAGTGATCCTCTACATTTCATGTGATAATGTAATTGTATCATAGTTCCACTATAGTGCAGTGATCCTCTACATTTCATATGATAATGTAATTGTATCATAGTTCCTCTATAGTGTAGTGATCCTCTACATTTCATATGATAATGTAATTGTATAATAGTTCCTCTATAGTGTAGTGATTCTCTACATTTCATATGATAATGTAATTGAGCCACTTCACAATTCCAACCAAGTGACCCAATTGGTGCCAATGGCGCGATGCGTCGGTTGTTGACCTTTTACAGGTGCGACCTGGGTTCACTTCCCTGCCCAGCTGTTTGCTACATTGGTGTCAGAAGTGGTATGGTGTCTGTGAGGTCATCAGAATGGACCGGATGTGTGAGGGGTCTGAGTAGTCGAAGCACGGGACTAATTAATACTGATACTGGGTTAACACTATTAATACTGATACTGGGTTAACCCTATTGATACTGATACTGGGTTAACCCTATTGATACTGATACTGGGTTAACACTATGTATACTGATACTGGGTTAACCCTATTGATACTGATACTGGGTTAACACTATTGATACTGATACTGGGTTAACACTATTGATACTGATACTGGGTTAACACTATTGATACTGATACTGGGTTAACACTATTGATACTGATACTGGGTTAACACTATTGATACTGATACCGGGTTAACACTATTGATACTGATACCGGGTTAACACTATTGATACTGATACTGGGTTAACCCTATTAATACTGATACTGGGTTAACACTATTGATACTGATACTGGGTTAACACTATTGATACTGGGTTAACACTATTGATACTGGGTTAACACTATTGATACTGATACTGGGTTAACACTATTGATACTGATACTGGGTTAACCCTATTGATACTGATACTGGGTTAACCCTATTGATACTGATACTGGGTTAACACTATTAATACTGATACTGGGTTAACACTATTTATACTGATACTGGGTTAACACTATTGATACTGATACTGGGTTAACACTATTGATACTGATACTGGGTTAACACTATTGATACTGGGTTAACACTATTGATACTGATACTGGGTTAACCCTATTTATACTGATACTGGGTTAACCCTATTTATACTGATACTGGGATTACACTATTGATACTGATACTGGGTTAACCCTATTTATACTAATACTGGGTTAACCCTATTTATACTGATACTGGGTTAACACTATTGATACTGATACTGGGTTAACCCTATTTATACTGATACTGGGTTAACCCTATTGATACTGATACTGGGTTAACACTATTTATACTGATACTGGGTTAACACTATTGATACTGATACTGGGTTAACCCTATTGATACTGATACTGGGTTAACCCTATTCATACTGATACTGGGTTAACCCTATTGATACTGATACTGGGTTAACCCTATTGATACTGATACTGGGTTAACCATATTGATACTGATACTGGGTTAACCCTATTGATACTGATACTGGGTTAACACTATTGATACTGATACTGGGTTAACCCTATTGATACTGATACTGGGTTAACCCTATTGATACTGATACTGGGTTAACCCTATTGATATTGATACTGGGTTAACACTATTTATACTGATACTGGGTTAACCCTATTGATACTGATACTGGGTTAACCCTATTGATACTGATACTGGGTTAACCCTATTGATACTGATACTGGGTTAACCCTATTGATACTGATACTGGGTTAACCCTACTTGGGGCGGCAGGTAGCTGCGCTCCAACGCTCTAGTGGTTAGTTAGAGCGTTGGATTGGTAACCGAAAGGCTGCAAGATCAAATCCCTGAGCTGACAAGGTAAAAATCGGTTGTTTACCCCTGAACAAGGCAGTTAACCCACTGTTCCTAAGCCATCATTGAAAATAAGAATTTGTTCTTAACTGACTTGCCTAGTAAAATAAATAAATAAATACTGGGTTAACCCTATTTGTGCGATGCATAGGGTGTTTTCCTTGTTCACCAGCGACCTGGGTTCACTGCCCTGCACCACTGTTTGCTACAATATTAATATCATAGACTATCTGTTAAACGAAGAGACACCACAATATGAGTGAAAGGATTTCAGGATAATATCAGTGAGTGTTGATTTAGAGGTGTCTTCTGGGTTCATCCTTGTAGCTGCCTTTATCAACAGGGTGAAATGTAACAAATGACATCAGAGTTGGGAGGTAACCAGGTCCCTGTTTAAATCACCATGACAACCATTTCATTATTTCTCCAGAGCAGCAAGGGAATCTAGAGACTCAACCTTTGTAGAATCACAATCACCTTTATTCACCAAGTACATTTGCACGTACATATGTAGGATCTTAATTTGAGCCAGTTTACTACAGCAGGAAAATATTCCTGCAGCAACAGAAAATGTGAATTATTATGTTAATTATAATTAATGGACATTTTTGAAGGGGTTACTACATTTTTCGTAAGGAAAACTCAAGTCTGAAATTTCTAAGTGGAAATTATAAACTTCAGAAGCTTTTTTAAACCTCAAATACACTACAAGTTTTACATTTCCTGCATTGCTGGAAAGTTCTTCTGTAGTGGGGGGTGATGAAATTAAGATCCTACATCTGTACACATAATTGTACATGGGGATATGTATGGGGGTCTATAACATCCAATCACAGAGGTTTACATCACCTGACAGTTGCAATGTTATTGCTAATAACTCAAACTGCCCTTTTCAGATAAAGACATAAAATCTGTACAGATTTAGGATCTTAATTTGATCACCCTGTTGCAGAAAAACTAAACTTGTAGTGTATTTGAGTGTAATTAAACTTTAGAATAGGTTTCTGAAGATGATAAATTCCACTTTTCCATTTTAAAACGGTTCATTAATTATAATCCACACAATAATTAAAATGTCCTGTTTCTGCAGGATTATTTTCCATGCTGGATCTCTGTTTAGGACATCACTGTGTTAACCACAACCAACATACTGGATCTCTGTTTAGTTGTCACTGTGTTAACCACAACCAACATACTGGATCTCTGTTTAGTTGTCACTGTGTTGACCACAACCAACATACTGGATCTCTGTTTAGTTGTTACTGTGTAAACCACAACCAACATGCTGGATCTCTGTTTAGTTGTTACTGTGTTAACCACAACCAACATGCTGGATCTCTGTTTAGTTGTCACTGTGTTAACCACAACCAACATGCTGGATCTCTGTTTAGTTGTCACTGTGTTAACCACAACCAACATGTTGGATCTCTGTTTAGTTGTCACTGTGTTAATCACAACCAACATGCTGGATCTCTGTTTAGTTGTCACTGTGTTAACCACAACCAACATGCTGGATCTCTGTTTAGTTGTCACTGTGTTAACCACAACCAACATGCTGGATCTCTGTTTAGTTGTTACTGTGTTGACCACAACCAACATGCTGGATATCTGTTTAGTTGTCACTGTGTTGACCACAACCAACATGCTGGATCTCTGTTTAGTTGTCACTGTGTTGACCACAACCAACATGCTGGATCTCTGTTTAGTTGTTACTGTGTTGACCACAACCAACATGCTGTATCTCTGTTTAGTTGTTACTGTGTTAACCAACATGCTGGATCTCTGTTTAGTTGTCACTGTGTTAACCACAACCAACATGCTGGATCTCTGTTTACAGGGGTCAGTGCTCTAAAATGAGTCTCTCTGGGGAGGGAGAGGAGGGGGGCTCTGCCTCTAAAATGCATCTCTCTTGGGAGAGAGAGGAGGGGGGCCCTGCCTCTAAAATGCATCTCTCTGGGGAGAGAGAGGAGGGGGCCCCTGCCTCCAAAATGCGTCTCTCTGGGGGACATGACACCAAAGCTAAGAGGTAAGATGACAATTTTATGAAGAATTCATTAAGTTTATTTCCTAAATAAATAGCTATCTTAAGGTGAATGCTCCTACTGTAAATCTCTCTGGATAAGAGCATCTGCTAAATCAGGGGTTCTCAATCCGGGGTCTGCGGAGGTACTGCAGGGGTTCTGCAGGAAGCGCGGGGAGTGGTGGTGTATCCAGGGAGAAAACTAAACTAATATTCTGAAATGTCATTGTGGTCTTATGCTCCCATCTATTGAAATTATTTAGCAACTGCAGTAGTGCTTAAAAAATGTGTTATTCCTTACTAAAGTAGTAATTACTGAGAATTACTAGTTAATTTTATCACTTACAATAAAATAACAACTTATACCATAACAAACAATTAAACTGACATAAACCAAAATCACTATATATGTAGTTATTTAGTTAATTACCAAATTGAGCCGGTCGGTCACATTTGAGAGTGAGGGAGATATATAGCATTTTGCATAAAAAAAAAGATTTTTGTCTCTCTGAAATGAAACCATCAAGTGATAGATTTGAAACAAATCCTTGTCTGTGAGAGATGTAATAATTTATACATAATTTCTTTAAACAATAAAAGCTCATTTCTGTAAAGTGATATGTTGCGTTTTGGAACTCTTCTTATGTTCCCCATCTGAGATCAGAGTAGATGAGAGATGTAATGTTTGTCTCTGTTGTGTTGAAGACCAATCAAGCAGGAGAGACCAGCCTCCCCTGTTCCCAGCTGTGTGTCCATGAAGAGTGACAAGTCTATGAATCATCCTATACACTTTAGAGAGGGAGACTTTTCTACTGAACAAAGGTAAGAAGAACTCATGGGTCATGGTCAGTGTGTTAAACAACACTGTCTCTAGTCATTTCTCCTACTTTAGTCCATTTTCATAGTCCTAAAACAGTGTGTGTGTGTGTGTGTGTGTGTGTGTGTGTGTGTGTGTGTGTACTGTAATCTCATGTTTTGTCCACAGAAACCAACAGGAGAGATCAGAGTCAGAGATTCTCAGTGGTCAGTCTTCCCAGAGTCATCAAACAGACCTGGACTCTATATTCAGTGTATGTGATCCTGTTATGTACATTTGTTTTTGTTTTCCTCAAGTAATGTTTCTTTCAATTATTAATTCATGTGTTAATGAGAAAGCATTTCTTCTCTTGCTTAACTTATTTACTTGATTTATTTCAGTTGCTTGAAGAGAAAATTATAACATTTGTGAAGAACGAGCTGAAGATGTTCAAGAGGATTCTTGGTCCTGAACTCCCAGAAGGCTTTGAGAGTCAGAAGCAGGAGGAGGAAGTGGTGGATGCTGAAGATGAGAAGCAGGAGAGCAGTGCCAGAGAGGGGGCTCTGAAGATCACACTGCACGTCCTGAGGAAAATGAACCGGAAGGAGCTTGCTGACACACTGGAGAAATGTAAGATATGTCTGCCTCATGTTGAATGCTGTTTTATAACATTTAAAAGCTGTGGCTAAAGTACAGCTAAAGTAGCTGTGTAACTCAATGATATTGTAGCAACCTTAACACAACACCTTGTGACCTCATCAAGTAGCAGAAGGGATGTGTTGTGTTGATTAATTTAGAGAGAGAGACAGAGAGAGACAACATTAATAATACCATCAATAACACCAATAATAATATAATCAGTCACACCAGTCTGTAATGCATTAAGAAAACATTGATACATTTATACAGTCACTTAAGAGAATAAATTATTATTTTAAAACTTTAACAGTCCTTCAATACTGTAGACATTAAAACAGACGTAATATTAATATCCTCTGTGTTATTTCTTCATTCAGATGAGCTTGCTGTGATTTGCCAACGTGAACTCAAATCTAATCTAAAGAAGAAGTTTCAATGTGTATTTGAGGGGATCGCTAAACAAGGAAACCCAACACTTCTCAATAAGATCTACACAGAGCTCTACATCACAGAGGGAGGAACAGGAGAGGTCAATAATGAACATGAGCTGAGACAGATTGAGACAACAACCAGGAAACAAGCAAGACCAGAGACTGCAATCAAATGTAACGACATCTTCAAACCCTTAACTGGACAAGACAAACTAATCAGAACTGTGCTGACAAAGGGAGTCGCTGGCATTGGAAAAACAGTCTCTGTGCAGAAGTTCATTCTGGACTGGGCTGAAGGAAAAGCAAATCAGGATGTTCAATTTGTGTTTTCATTCCCTTTTCGGGAGCTGAATTTGATGAAAGGGGAAAAACACACTTTGATTGAACTTCTCTATCACTTCTCAATGGAAACCAAACAATCAAGAATCTCAAACTTCGACAAGTACAAAGTTGTGTTCATCTTTGATGGTCTGGATGAGTGCCGACTGCCCCTAGACTTCCAGAAGAACAAGATCTGTTGGGACGTCACAGAGTCAACCTCAGTGGATGTTCTGCTGACAAATCTCATCAAGGGAAATCTGCTTCCCTCTGCTCTCCTCTGGATAACTACCCGACCTGCAGCAGCCAATAAGATCCCTTCAGGGTGTGTTGACCAGGTGACAGAGGTACGAGGGTTCAATGACCCACAGAAGGAGGAGTACTTCAGAAAGAGATTCAGTGATGAGGACCTGGCCAGCAGAATCATCTCACACATAAAGACATCAAGGAGCCTCCACATCATGTGCCACATTCCAGTCTTCTGTTGGATTTCTGCAACAGTCCTCGAACACATGCTGAAACATAAGAGAGAAGAGATGCCCAAGACTCTGACTGAGATGTACACACACCTTGTGGTGTTTCATACCAAACAGAAGAATGAAAAGTATCTTGGGAAAGAAGAGACAGGTCCACACTGGAATAAAGAGAGCATTCTGTCACTGGGAAAACTGGCTTTTCAACAGCTAGTGAATGGCAATCTGATTTTCTATGAAGAAGACCTGAAAGAGGCTGGCATTGATGTCAATGAAGCCTCTGTGTACTCAGGATTGTGCACACAGATCTTTAAAGAGGAATGTGTTCTGTACCAAGACAAGGTGTACTGCTTCGTTCATCTGAGCATTCAGGAGTTTCTGGCTGCTGTGTATGTGTTCCTCTCATTCATCAACAAAAATGAGAATCTCATGGACAAACAGCAAACAAAGTCCAGCATCTTTTCTCTGCTGTACAGAGACAAGTCTGAAGTTACTGTCTACAAGAGTGCTGTGGATAAAGCCTTACAAAGTGAGACAGGAAACCTGGACCTTTTCCTCCGCTTCCTTCTGGGCCTCTCACTGGAGTCCAATCAGAAGCACTTACGAGGTCTACTGACAAAGACAAGAAGCAGCTCACAGAGCCATGAAGACACAGTGAACTACATCAAGGAGAAGATCAGGGAGAATCCTTCTCCAGAGAGGAGCATCAATCTGTTCCACTGTCTGAATGAACTGAATGACCATTCTCTAGTGGAGGAGATCCAAAGCTACCTGAGATCAGGAAGTCTCTCAGAACCCAACCTGTCACCTGCACAGTCGTCAGCTCTGGTCTTTGTGTTGCTGACTTCAGAAAAGGAGCTGGATGTGTTTGACCTGAAGAAATACTCCAGATCAGAGGAAGGTCTTCTGAGGCTGCTGCCAGTGGTCAAAGCCTCCAGAGCTGCTCTGTGAGTAAATAAAATGACATCATCTGGAAGAATCATCTGGAGGAAATATTCAGTTTAGAGAAAAATATGTATTATAATATGTATATAATATTATATTGAATAACATATTGAATCAGATATTCAATCTAGTATAACAATATGACCATACAATTCTAGGAGACGGAAGATGAATCTATATGTTGTTTGAGAGAATAAACCTAATGCATCTACCGTTGTCCTTCTACACTACTGGTGTTAAATTAACAGTGTGTTTGTGAAGTCATGATGATCTCGTTGCAGGCTGTCAGGCTGTGGAGTCACAGAGGAAGGCTGTGCTTCTCTGGTCTCAGCTCTGGAGTCAAACCACTCACACCTGAGAGAGCTGGACCTGAGTAACAATGACCTGAAGGATTCAGGAGTGAAGCTGCTCTCTGCTGGACTGAGGAATCACCACTGTAAACTGGAGATTCTGAGGTCAGTATTCCTGTAGTTGGTCAACAAGTGATAACTGTTCACCAGATCCGCATGTGTTTACCAGGCACACATAGTCCACACCATATGTGTTTGGACAGTGAAGCTTACAGTTTTACATTTGGTGCTATGCTCCAGCATTTTGGATTTGAGATGTTTCATATTAGGTGACCTTACAGAATGTCACCTTTTATTTGAGGGTATTTTCATACATATCTGTTTTACCAATTAGAAATTAAAGCACTTTCTGTACGTAGTTCTCCCATTTGAAGAAGTCTTAATTATTTGGACAAATTCACTTATATTGTATTAAAGTAGTCATAAGTTTAGTATTTAGTCCCATGTTCCATGCCTGCAGTGATTACATCAAGCTTGTGATTCTACAAACTTGTTGAATTCATTTGCAGTTTGTCTTGGTTGTGTTTTGGATGATGTTTTTCCAAATAGAAACTGATTGGTGAATAATGTCCTGTCATTTTGGAGTCATTTCACTTGTATTGTCAGTAAGAATAGAATATGTTTCTGAACACTTCTACATTCATGTGGATGCTACCATGATTATGAATAATCATGAATGATTCGTGAATAATGATAAATGAGAAATTTACAGAGGCACAAAGATCAGACCCCCTCTGTTATTGGTGTTATTCTGTATACTTCTGGCCCTTCTTTGGACACTGTGTTAACTAACTAACCAGACGAGCTTCAATGCCATACAACTCTCCTTCCGTGGCCTCCAACTGCTCTTAAATACAAGTAAAACTAAATGCATGCTCTTCAACCGATCGCTGCCTGCACCTGCCCGCCTGTCCAGCATCACTACTCTGGACGGTTCTGACTTAGAATATGTGGACAACTACAAATACCTAGGTATCTGGTTAGACTGTAAACTCTCCTTCCAGACTCACTATAAGCATATCCAATCCAAAGTTAAATCTAGAATTGGCTTCCTATTTCGCAACATAGCATCCTTCACTCATGCTGCCAAACATACCCTTATAAAACTGACCATCCTACCGATCCTCGACTTCGGCGATGTCATTTACAAAATAGCCTCCAATACCCTACTCAATAAATTGGATGCAGTCTATCACAGTGCCATCCGTTTTGTCACCAAAGCCCCATATACAGTGGGGGAAAAAAGTATTTGATCCCCTGCTGATTTTGTATGTTTGTCCACTGACAAAGAAAGGATCAGTCTATAATTTTAATGGTTTATTTGAACAGTGAGAGACAGAATAACAACAAAAACATCCAGAAAAACTCATGTCAGAAATGTTATAAATTGATTTGCATTTTAATGAGGGAAATAAAAAAATAAAATAAAAATTTTCCCCACTGTATTACCCACCACTGCGACCTGTACGCTCTCATTGTCTGGCCCTCGCTTCATACTCGTCGCCAAACCCACTGGCTCCAGGTCATCTACAAGACCCTGCTAGGTAAAGTCCCCCCTTATCTCCGCTCACTGGTCACCATAGCAGCACCCACCTGTAGCACGCGCTCCAGCAGGTATATCTCTCTGGTCACCCCCAAAGACAATTCCTCCTTCGGCCGCCTCTCCTTCCAGTTCTCTGCTGCCAATGACTGGAACGAACTACAAAAATCTCTAAAACTGGAAACACTTATCTCCCTCACTAGCTTTAAGCACCAGCTGTCAGAGCAGCTCACAGATTACTGCACCTGTACATAGCCCATCTATAATTTAGCCCAACTACCTCTTGCCCTACTGTATTTATTTATTAAGCTCCTTTGCACCCCATTATTTCTACTTTGCACTTTCTTCCACTGCATATCTACCATTCCAGTGTTTTACTTGCTATATTGTATTTACTTTGCCACCATGGCCTTTTTTTGCCTTTACCTCCCTTATGTCACTTCATTTGCTCACATTGTATATAGACTTATTTTTCTACTGTATTATTGACTGTATGTTTGTGTAATACCCTTGTTTGAACCAAGTATTGAGTTTATTTGTTATAATTAATTGGTATTATATTTAAAAGATGATTGAATTGCTCCTAAACTGTAATGTTGTTAATGCATTATGCTTTTTGAAGAAATATTTATTTAATGTATAAGTGAATAGTTTGTTTTACTTTGAAGTTTACGTTTTGACCAATAAGGTCGCTTGTTAAGTTGTGGCCAATGGGAGTTGACCTGGTTAACGGGAGGGAAAAAGACGTTGATGAAAGGATGGACGTTTTACCTCAGGACGGTTGGTGAAGAAAAATTATAAAAGAAGACGACAGAACTACAACAAAACCCATAGCTACTAAGACATGAAGGGAAATACATGTTTTATTTAATAAAAGAGTTGTTATAATTTAGCTAAAACTTAGTAAAGACTGAAGCTACCGTCTCGTTGTGGAGGTATTAGCCAGCTAGAGGTTAGCCTAGCATCGTGTGACACCGGGAGATAATTGCTTGGGAAGTTTAACGAGTTCGTGTTGCCATGGGGATATCGGTTACTAAGGAGTACTGTCTGCATGGGTAGCTGTGCTGCCTTGGACTTGGTGAGGAAACCTGCATGGAACTGCCATACTTCGCTGAGGGAATATCTACCAAGTAGTGAGTAAGCACAATGTGAGGTGCTTATAAATAAATACATTGGTAATGGTGAGAGGTTAGCATGTTTTGTTGTAGCCTCTGTTATTGGTAATGGTGAGAGGTTAGCATGTTTTGATGTAGCCTCTGTTATTGGTAATGGTGAGAGGTTAGCATGTTTTTTTGTAGCTTCTGTAACTTTCTCACTCATTATTATTCATGATTCATTTATGATTTTTCTTAATCATGGCATCATCAGGATGCTTTTAGTAGTGTTTAGAAACATGTTATCTACTCACTTGTAAATAAAATTACTCCAGTCACCATCTGTAATGAACACGATGGGAGACAGAGAGCTGGTTTCAAGCGCAGGGCTCAGCAGGTGTTTATTGTAAAGGACCACAGGAGGAGGCAGGTAGCTGGGTCCAGGGGCAGGCAGAAGGTCATACACAGGGTGTCCAAAAAGGCAACAGTACAGGCAGGGAAACGGCAAAAGGCATCATTAGTGAGGCAGGCAAAAACTATCATTCATGGGAGGAGTAAATTACGGGAAATGCAGCACTCCGAATAGCCTTGTGTCACAAAACAAACAACACTTCACAATGATGGGGGTGCAAAGAACTGAACTAAATAGAGTTTGATTATGACATACAGGTGTGTGAACAGGTGATCAGATTTCAGGTGACTGGGATCTGGAGAGTGAGCTGCGTTCAGGGGGATCTACGTGTTTGAGAGTGTGAGCTGGAAGCAGACGTTTCACCATCCACCATTTTAATATTGGACAAAACACAACCCAAAACACAACGATAACAAACTGCAAAATCAATCAACGAGTTTGAGTCACAAGCTTGATGTAGTCGCTGCGTTCAAGGAATATCGGATCAAATACTCAACTTGTGACTACTTTAAGCCACTATGAGTGAATTGGTCAGAAAACACATGACTTCTTTAAATAGTGGGACTAGATACATGAAGTGCTTTCATTTTTCTAAATGGTGAAACAGATATGTATGAAAATATCCTCAAATAAAAGGTGACATTATATACTGTCACCTCATATGAAACATTTGATCTGAAATCCAAAATGTTGGAGTACAGAGCCACATTTAAAATGTTTGCTTCACTGTCAAAATAGCTATGGTGTGGACTGTATACTCAATACAATCTAAATCTGATACTTCACTGTCTGTCTTCTGACTGATACTGCTTTTTAAACTGGTCTGGTCAGTCTACTCAAATATTTGTACTATATATGTTTCTATCTGCAGGCAATACTTTGATCATTTGTCATTTTTAATGATGATACATTAATTTACGAATAGATATGTAAGGTTTCAGGACACTGATATCTGAAAAATGTTGAAAAATTATACTGCCACTATTTTCACCACCAAAGCATAGCAGTGTGATTTTAATTTGATTTGACTCTTTGCAGGCTGTCAGGCTGTGGAGTCACAGAGGAAGGCTGTGCTTCTCTGGTCTCAGCTCTGGAGTCAAACCCCTCACACCTGAGAGAGCTGGACCTGAGTAACAATGACCTGAAGGATTCAGGAGTGGAGCTGCTCTCTGCTGGACTGGAGGATCAACACTGCAGACTGAAGACTCTGAGGTCAGTATTCCTGTAGTTGGTCAACAAGTGATAACTGTTCACCAGATCCACATGTGTTTACCAGACACACATAGTCCACACCATATGTGTTTGGACAGTGAAGCTTACAGTTTTAAATGTGGTGCTATGCTCCAGCATTTTGGATTTGAGATGTTTCATATTAGGTGACCTTACATAATGTCACCTTTTATTTGAGGGTATTTTCATGCATATCTGTTTTACCGTTTAGAAATTAAAGCACTTTCTGTACGTAGTTCTCCCATTTGAATAAGTCTTAATTATTTGGACAAATTCACTTATATTGTATTAAAGTAGTCATAAGTTTAGTAGTTGTACCATATTCCATGCCTGCAGTGATTACATTAAGCTTGTGATTCTACAAACTTGTTGAATTCATTTGCAGTTTGTCTTGGTTGTGTTTTGGATGATGTTTTTCCTAATAGAAACTGAATGGTGAATAATGTCCTGTCATTTTGGAGTCACTTCACTTGTATTGTCAGTAAGAATAGAAGATGTTTCTGAACACTTCTACGTTCATGTGGATGCTACCATGATTATGAATAATCATGAATGAATCGTTAATGATGATGAATGAGAAAGTTACAGAGGCACAAAGATCAGACCCCCTCTGTTATTGGTGTTATTCTGTATACTTCTGGCCCTTCTTTGGACACTGTGTTAACTAACCTCCAGACGAGCTTCAATGCCATACAACTCTCCTTCCGTGGCCTCCAACTGCTCTTAAATACAAGTAAAACTAAATGCATGCTCTTCAACCGATCGCTGCCTGCACCTGCCCGCCCGTCCAGCATCACTACTCTGGATGCTTCTGACTTAGAATATGTGGACACCTACAAATACCTAGGTGTCTGGTTAGACTGTAAACTCTCCTTCCAGACTCACTTTAAGCATCTCCAATCCAAAGTTAAATCTAGAATTGGCTTCCTATTTCGCAACATAGCATCCTTCACTCATGCTGCCAAACATACCCTTATAAAACTGACCATCCTACCGATCCTCGACTTCGGCGATGTCATTTACAAAATAGCCTCCAATACCCTACTCAATAAATTGGATGCAGTCTATCACAGTGCCATCCGTTTTGTCACCAAATCCCCATATACAGTACTACCCACCACTGCGACCTGTACGCTCTCGTTGTCTGGCCCTCGCTTCATACTCGTCGCCAAACCCACTGGCTCCAGGTCATCTACAAGACCCTGCTAGGTAAAGTCCCCCCTTATCTCCGCTCACTGGTCATCATAGCAGCACCCACCTGTAGCACGCGCTCCAGCAGGTATATCTCCCTGGTCACCCCCAAAGCCAATTCCTCCTTCGGCCGCCTCTTCTTCCAGTTCTCTGCTGCCAATGACTGGAACGAACTACAAAAATCTCTAAAACTGGAAACACTTATCTCCCTCACTAGCTTTAAGCACCAGCTGTCAGAGCAGCTCACAGATTACTGCACCTGTACATAGCCCATCTATAATTTAGCCCAACTACCTCTTCCCCTACTGTATTTATTTATTTAGCTCCTTTGCATCCCATTATTTCTATTTCTACTTTGCACTTTCTTCCACTGCATATCTACCATTCCAGTGTTTTTCATGCTCTATTTTATTTTTTTTGCCACCATGGCCTTTTTTTTGCCTTTACCTCCCTTATTTCACTTCATTTGCTCACATTGTATATAGACTTATTTTTCTACTGTATTATTGACTGTATGTTTGTGTAATACCCTTGTTTGAAACAAGTATTGAGTTTATTTGTTATAATTAATTGGTATTATATTTAAAAGATGATTGAATTGCTCCTAAACTGTAATGTTGTTAATGCATTATGCTTTTTGAAGAAATATTTATTTAATGTATAAGTGAATAGTTTGTTTTACTTTGAAGTTTACGTTTTGACCAATAAGGTCGCTTGTTAAGTTGTGGCCAATGGGAGTTGACCTGGTTAACGGGAGGGAAAAAGACGTTGATGAAAGGATGGACGTTTTACCTCAGGACGGTTGGTGAAGAAAAATTATAAAAGAAGACGACAGAACTACAACAAAACCCATAGCTACTAAGACATGAAGGGAAATACATGTTTTATTTAATAAAAGAGTTGTTATAATTTTGTTAAAACTTAGTAAAGACTGAAGCTACCGTCTCATCGTGGAGGTATTAGCCAGCCTAGAGGTTAGCCTAGCATCGTGTGACACCGGGAGATAATTGCTTGGGAAGCTTAACGAGTTCGTGTTGCCATGGGGATATCGGTTACTAAGGAGTACTGTCTGCATGGGTAGCTGTGCTGCCTTGGACTTGGTGAGGAAACCTGCATGGAACTGCCATACTTCGCTGAGGGAATATCTACCAAGTCGTGAGTAACCACAATGTGAGGGGCTTAATTTGGACACGGGTTGTGCACGACTCATTGGGGTTTATTATTTTTTTATTTCTTTTGATGTTGTGTCTGAACATGTATTTGTGTTTGAAAATGTTTTAATACACATGGAAAGTTATGTATGTTGCCTTGGTGGAGTCATTAATTGTTTCAATTTAATGCATGGGATGGTTTATCCTGATTCAATAACAGAAACCTATAATCATTTCATCTGAAGTTAATACCCTATTGTCATAACCCTAGATAGTTTACAATAGGAATTCTTATTGGAGATGTCCTTCTCACCTAACATCCCATGCTGTTGATATACTCTACATATGTTAATATTGTGAGAGTCATATTCAAGCCTGGTGAGAGGGTTACATTTGTTTAACTCCATGTGTTACTCTGTGTTGTTATATGTGTCGAACTGCTTTGCTTTATCTTGGCCAGGTCGCAATTGTAAATGAGAACTTGTTCTCAACTTGCCTACCTGGTTAAATAAAGGTGAAATAAATAAATAAATTGGTAATGGTAAGAGGTTAGCATGTTTTGTTGTATCCTCTGTTATTGGTAATGGTGAGAGGTTAGCATGTTTTGTTGTTGCCTCTGTTATTGGTAATGGTGAGAGGTTAGCATGTTTTGTTGTAACCTCTGTTATTGGTAATGGTGAGAGGTTAGCATGTTTTGTTGTATCCTCTGTTATTGGTAATGGTGAGAGGTTAGCATGTTTTGTTGTAGCTTCTGTTATTGGTAATGGTGAGAGGTTAGCATGTTTTGTTGTAGCTTCTGTAACTTTCTCACTCATTATTATTCATGATTCATTCATGATTTTTCTTAATCATGGCATCATCAGGATGCTTTTAGTAGTGTTTAGAAACATGTTATCTACTCACTTGTAAATAAAATTACTCCAGTCACCATCTGTAATGAACACGATGGGAGACAGAGAGCTGGTTTCAAGCTCAGGGCTCACCAGGTGTTTATTGTAAAGGACCACAGGAGGAGGCAGGTAGCTGGGTCCAGGGGCAGGCAGAAGGTCATACACAGGGGTTCCAAAAAGGCAACAGTACAGGCAGGGAAACGGCAAAAGACATCATTAGTGAGGCAGGCAAAAACTATCTTTCACGGGAGGAGTAAATCACGGGAAATGCAGCCCTCCGTATAGCCTTGTGTCACAAAACAAACAACACTTCACAATGATGGGGGTGCAAAGAACTGAACTAAATAGAGTTTGATAATGACATACAGGTGTATGAACAAGTGATCAGAATTCAGGTGACTGGGATCTGGAGAGTGAGCTGCGTTCAGGGGGATCTATGTGTATGAGAGTGTGAGCTGGAAGCAGACGTTACACCATCCACCATTTTAATATTGGGCAAAACACAACCCAAAACACAACCAAAACAAACTGCAAAATCAATCAACGAGGTTGAGTCACAAGCTTGATGTAGTCGCTGCGTTCAAGGAATATCGGATCAAATACTCAACTTGTGACTACTTTAAGCAACTATGAGTGAATTGGTCAGAGAATATATGACTTCTTTAAATAGGTGGACTAGATACATAAAGTGCTTTCATTTTTCTAAATGGTGAAACAGATATGTATGAAAATATCCTCAAATAAAAGGTGACATTATATACTGTCACCTCATATGAAACATTTGATCTGAAATCCAAAATGTTGGCGTTTATTGCCACATTTAAAATGTTATCTTCACTGTCAAAATAGATATGGTGTGGACTGTATACTCAATACAATCTAAATCTGATACCTCACTGTCTGTCTTTTGACTGATACTGCTTTTAAACTGGTCTGGTCAGTCTACTCAAATATTTGTACTATAAATGTTTCTATCTGCAGGCAAAACGTTGATCATTTGTAATTTATAATATGATACATTAATTTCTGAATAGATATCGCAGGTTTCATGACTGATATATCTGAATATGTTGAAGAAATATACTGCCACTATTTTCACCACCAAAGAATAGCAGTGTGATTTTAATATGATTTGACTCTTTGCAGGCTGTCAGGCTGTCTAGTCACAGAGGAAGGCTGTGCTTCTCTGGTCTCAGCTCTGTGGTCAAACCCAACACATTATTTGTAAACGGGTAACAGCGTAAACAGAGAAAGCTAAGCGTATCATTTTAATACAACCTGTCTGTCATTGTATTTCTTCTGTGTTGGC
Source organism: Salmo salar (assembly GCF_965601325.2). Taxonomy (NCBI): domain Eukaryota; kingdom Metazoa; phylum Chordata; class Actinopteri; order Salmoniformes; family Salmonidae; genus Salmo; species Salmo salar. The sequence goes on from NW_027675475.1 coordinate 271,063, forward strand.
AGACTCACTGGCTGTAAACTCACAGACGCATCCTGTAAAGTGTTGGCCTCAGTTCTCAGTTCAAACCCCTCACACCTGAGAGAGCTGGACCTGAGTAACAATGACCTGAAGGATTCAGGAGTGGAGCTGCTCTCTGCAGGACTAGGGAATCCCCACTGTAAACTGGAGACTCTGAGGTCAGTATTCCTGTAGTTGGTCAACAAGTGTTTTGTTGTAGTCTCTGTTATTGGTAATGGTGAGAGGTTAGCATGTTTTGTTGTATCCTCTGGTATTGGTAATGGTGAGAGGTTAGCATGTTTTGTTGTAGTCTCTGTTATTGGTAATGGTGAGAGGTTAGCATGTTTTGTTGTAGCCTCTGTTATTGGTAATGGTGAGAGGTTAGCATGTTTTGTTGTAGCCTCTGTTATTGGTAATGGTGAGAGGTTAGCATGTTTTGTTGTAGCCTCTGTTATTGGTAATGGTGAGAGGTTAGCGTGTTTTGTTGTAGCCTCTGTTATTGGTAATGGTGAGAGGTTAGCATGTTTTGTTGTAGCCTCTGTTATTGGTAATGGTGAGAGGTTAGCATGTTTTATTGTAGCATCTGTTATTGGTAATGGTGAGAGGTTAGCATGTTTGTGTAGCCTCTGTTATTGTAATGGTGAGAGGTTAGCATGTTTTGTTGTAGTCTCTGTTATTGGTAATGGTGAGAGGTTAGCATGTTTTGTTGTAGCCTCTGTTATTGGTAATGGTGAGAGGTTAGCGTGTTTTTTTGTAGCCTCTGTTATTGGTAATTGTGAGAGGTTAGTATGTTTTGTTGTATCCTCTGTTATTGGTAATGGTGAGAGGTTAGCATGTTTTGTTGTAGCCTCTGTTATTGGTAATGGTGAGAGCTTAGCATGTTTTGTTGTAGCTTCTGTTATTGGTAATGGTGAGAGGTTAGCATGTTTTGTTGTAGCCTCTGTTATTGGTAATGGTGAGAGGTTAGCATGTTTTGTTGTAGCCTCTGTTATTGGTAATGGTGAGAGGTTAGCATGTTTTGTGTAGTCTCTAACTTTCTCTCTGATTATTATTCATGATTCATTCATGATTTGTAGTAATCATGGCATCATCAGGATTCATTTAGTGTTTAGAAACATGTTATCTACTCACTTAGACAGAAGATTAATCCAGTCATCATCCACCATTTTTTTATTGGTCAAAAGACAACCAAAACAAACTGCAAATGCAACCAACTAGTTTACAACCAAACACTAATCTATTGACTACTTTAATACACTATAAATGAATTGGTCAGAATACTTATGACTTCTTTAAATAGGGGGACTAGATACATGAAGTGCTTTTATATCTCTAAATGGTGAAACAGATATGTATTAAAATATCCTCAAATAAAAGGTGACATTATATACTGTCACCTCATATGAAACATTTGATCTGAAATCCAAAATGTTGGAGTTTAGAGCCACATTTAAAATGTTATCTTCACTGTCAAAATAGATATGGTGTGGACTGTATACTCAATACAATCTAAATCTGATACCTCACTGTCTGTCTTTTGACTGATTCTGCTTTAAAACTGGTCTGGTCAGTCTACTAAAATATTTGTATTATACATTTTTCTCTCTACAAGATGATTTAACTCTTTGCAGGCTGTCAGGCTGTCTAGTCACAGAGGAAGGCTGTGCTTCTCTGGTCTCAGCTCGGTGGTCAAACCCAACACATTATTTGTGCAGGGTAACAGCGTAAACAGAAAGCTAAGCGTATCATTTTAATACAACCTGTCTGTCATTGTATTTCTTCTGTGTTGGCAGACTCACTGGCTGTAAACTCACAGACACATCCTGTAAAGTGTTGGCCTCAGTTCTCAGTTCAAATCCCTCACACCTGAGAGAGCTGGACCTGAGTAACAATGACCTGAAGGATTCAGGAGTGAAGCTGCTCTCTGCTGGGCTGGGGAATCCCCACTGCAGACTGGAGACTCTGAGGTCAGTATTCCTGTAGTTGGTCAACAAGTGATAACTGTTCACCAGATCCACATGTGTTTACCAGACACACATTGTAATGGATTTCTTAGAGAAGTGGAGGAGTCAGGCGCAGGACACAGGGATAAAGGTAAACAAACGTGTTTACTAAAATTATCAATAAATCTTCTCATTGAAAAATACATAGTTTGGAGAAACACCTCCAACTACACAAAACAGACAATCACCGACCAGACAAACAGGAAATGCAGAGGTTTAAATAATGAACATAATTAGGGAAAATCAAAACAGGTGTACACAATAAAGACAACACCGAACGAACAGTGAAACATCGATTGGTGGCAACTAGTAAGCCGGTGACGTCGACCGCCGAACGCCGCCCGAACAAGGAGAGGGGCCGACTTCGGCGGGAGTCGTGACAGTACCCCCCCCCCCCCGACGCGCGGCTCCAGCAGCGTGCCGACACCGGCCTCGGGGATGACCCGGAGGACGGGGAGCAGGGCGATCCGGACGGAAGCGGTGAAAATCCTGGATTAACAACGGATCCAGGATGTTTTCCGCCGGTACCCAGCTTCGCTCCTCCGGGCCATACCCCTCCCACTCCACGAGGTACTGAAGGCCCCTCGCCCGACGTCTGGAGTCCATAATGGCTCGTGCGGTATATGCCAGGGCCCCCTCGATGTCCAGAGGGGGCGGAGGAACCTCCCGTATCTCCGACTGCTGGAGCGGACCAGTCACCACCGGCCTGAGGAGAGACACATGGAACGAGGGGTTAATATGATAATCAGGGGGAAGTTGTAACCTATAACAAACCTCGTTCAATCTCCTCAGGACTTTAAATTGCCCCACAAACCGCGGACCCAGCTTCCGGCAGGGCAGGTGAAGGGGCAGGTTTCGGGTCGAGAGCCAGACCCGATCCCCCGGTGCATAAACCGGGGCCTCACTGCGGTGGCTGTCGGCACTCGCCTTTTGCCGCCTGATGGCTCGTTGAAGACGTACATGGGCAGCGTTCCATGTCTCCTCCGAGTGCCGACACCATTCATCCACCGCAGGAGCCTCGATCTGGCTCTGATGCCATGTTGCCAGGACCGGCTGATACCCTAGCACACACTGAAAAGGGGTAAGGTTAGTGGAAGAGTGGCGTAGGGAATTTTGGGCCATCTCCGCCCAAGGGATAAATGATGCCCACTCTCCCGGCCGGTCCTGGCAATAGGACCGCAGAAACCTACCCACTTCTTGGTTGACTCTTTCCACCTGCCCGTTACTCTCGGGGTGGAACCCTGAGGTAAGACTGACCGAGACCCCCAGGCGTTCCATAAACGCCCTCCAGAATCTAGACGTAAATTGGGGACCCCGATCAGAGACTATATCTTCAGGCACCCCGTAGTGCCGGAATACATGGGTGAATAGGGCCTCCGCAGTCTGTAGGGCCGTAGGGAGACCGGGCAAAGGAAGGAGACGGCAGGACTTAGAAAACCGATCCACAACGACCAGGATCGTGGTATTACCCCGTGACGGGGGAAGATCCGTCACGAAATCCACCGATAGGTGTGACCACGGTCGTTGCGGAACGGGAAGGGGTTGTAATTTCCCTCTGGGCAGATGTCTAGGTGCCTTGCACTGTGCGCATACCGAACAGGAGGAGACATAAACCCTCACGTCCTTGGCTAACGTGGGCCACCAGTACTTCCCTGTAAGGCAGCGCACCGTCCGACCTATACCAGGATGACCAGAGGAGGGTGATGTGTGGGCCCAACAGATCAAACGATCGCGAACATCAAACGGCACGTACACGCGCCCAACGGGACACTGGGAGGGAGTGGGTTCTGCACGTGACGCCCGTTCGATGTCCGCGTCCACCTCCCATACCACCGGTGCCACCAGGCATGAGGCTGGAATTATGGGAGTGGGCTCTGTGGACCGCTCCTCTGTATCATACAGCCGGGACAGTGCGTCTGCCTTGACGTTCTGGGAACCTGGTTTATAGGAAAGAGTGAAAGAATCGCTGCCCGAATATACTCCAGATTTCGGTGGTCAGTCCAAATGAGGAAAGGGTGTCTAGCCCCCTCAAGCCAATGTCTCCACGCTTTCAGAGCCCCGACAACAGCTAACAACTCCCTATCCCCCACGTCATAGTTTCGCTCCGCCGGGCTGAGCTTCTTCGAAAAGAAAGCACAGGGGCGGAGTTTTGGTGGGTTACCCGAGCGCTGAGATAGCAAGCCCCTATTCCAGCCTCGGATGCATCCACCTCAACTATGAACGCTAAGGAGGGATCAGGATGCGCCAGCACGGGAGCCGTGGTAAACAGAGCCTTCAGGTTACCAAAAGCTCTGTCCGCCTCAGCCGACCACCGCAACCGCACCGGTCCCCCCTTCAGTAAGTAGGTAATGGGAGCCGCCACCTGGCCAAAGCCCCGGATAAACCTCCGGTAGTAGTTGGCAAACCCTAAAAACCGCTGCACCTCCTTTACCGTGGTTGGAGTCGGCCAATTACGCACGGCTGAAATGCGGTCAGTCTCCATCTCCACCCCTGACGCGGACAAACGGTACGCAAGGAAGGAGACGGACTGTTGAAAGAACAGACATTTCTCTGCCTTGACGTAAAGGTCATGCTCCAACAGTCAACCAAGCACCGTACGCACAAGGGACACATGCTCAGCGCGGGTGGTGGAGTATATGAGAATATCATCTATATACACACCACTACACCCCGCCCGTGCAGGTCCCTGAAGATCTCATCCACAAATGATTGGAAGACGGATGGAGCATTCATTAACCCATACGGCATGATGAGGTACTCATAGTGCCCAGAAGTAGTGCTAAATGCCGTCTTCCACTCATCCCCTCCCCTGATACGCACCAGGTTGTACGCGCTCCTGAGGTCCAATTTTGTGAAGAAGCGCGCCCTGAGCAATGACTCTGTCATACTGGCGATCAGAGGTAGCGGGTAACTGTATTTCACAGTAATCTGGTTCAAACCTCGATAGTCAATGCACGGGCGTAAACCTCCATCCTTCTTCTCCACAAAAAAGAAGCTCGAGGAGACAGGTGAAATGGAGGGTCGAATGTATCCCTGTCCCAGAGATTCAGCGACATATGTTTCCATAGCCGCCGTCTCCTTCTGTGACAGAGGACACACGTGACTCCTGGGAAGTGCAGCACCCTCCAGGAGATTTATCGCACAATCCCCCGGTCGATGGGGTGGTAATTGAGTCGCCTTCCTTTACAGAAGGTGATTGCCAAATCGGCATATTCAGGAGGAATGTGCATGGTGGAAACCTGGTTTGGACTTTCCACCGTAGTGGCACCTAAGGAAACACCTAAACACCTTCTTGAACACTGACAGGACCATCCCTTGAGAACCCTCTGTTGCCAGGAAATAATAGGATCATGAGAAGCCAACCAGGGAAGCCCCAACACAACGGGAAACGCAGCAGCGTCAATCAGAAAGAGACTAATACTCTCTTCATGACTCTCCTGCGTCACCATAGTAATGGGAACTGTGACCTCCCTAATCAGCCCAGACCCCAAAGGACGACTATCTAGGGCATGTATAGGGAAGGGAACATCAACGGGAACAATAGGAATCCCTAATCTATTGGCCAAAGACCGATCAATAAAGTTCCCAGCTGCGCCTGAATCTACTAGCGCCTTATGCTGGGAATGCAGGGAAAACCCCGGAAATCTTATAGACAACCACATGTGAGCAACAGGGGGGTCTGGGTGAGTCGTGTGCCTACTCACCTGAGATGAACCACCAGTGTTCCGCCTACCACCTCGACTACCTGGAAAACCTCCCCAGCACCGACCAGCAGTGTGTCCTCTGCGGTCACCTCTGGTGCATGGAACGGTTTCCCCTCCGGTCTCCCTAGTACCAGCCCCGCCCAACTCCATCGGTGTTGGGTCTAAGGGACTGGAGGATGGAACCAACGGACCCCGATCCGGACGTCCGCCGGAGGCCAGCACGTTATCCAGCTGGATAGATAAGTCCACCAGCTGGTCCAGGTGGAGGGTGGTGTCCCTGCAGGCTAGCTCCCTACGAACGTCCTCTCGCAAACCACACCTGTAGTGATCGATCAGGGCCCGCTCATTCCATCCTGCACCAGCCGCCAGAGTTCTAAAATCCAGTGCAAACTCCCGAGCGCTCCCGATCTCCTGTCTTAAATGGAACAAGCGCTCCCCCGCCGCTTTTCCTCTGGTGGATGATCAAATACTGCCCGAAAGCGGCGGGAGAAGTCCTCGTAGTTATCCCGAGTCGGATCTTCCACCTCCCAGATGGCGTTGGCCCACTCTAGGGCTTTACCAGTCAAACAGGAGATGAGGGCGCTCACTCTCTCGCGTCCCGAGGGCGGTGGCTGGACAGCCGCCAGGTAGAGCTCCAGCTGGAGTAGGAACCCCTGACACCCGGCAGCTGCTCCGTCATACACTCCCGGGAGCGAGAGCCGAATCCCACTGGATCTAGACGGCGGTTGGATATGATCCAGAGGTGTGCAGGGCGGTGGTGTGGCTGCGTCGACTGGACATCCTTTCCTCTCCACTCTCTCCATGGTCAGCAGCACGCAATCCATGGCAGTCATAAGGTTCTGGATCATATTCGCCTGCAGCTGATCGCGCTCCTCCATATGAATAGGAGAACTGGCTTCTCCTGCTGATTCCATTGCGTGGTCGGTGATTCTGTAATGGATTTCTTAGAGAAGTGGAGGAGTCAGGCGCAGGACACAGGGATAAAGGTAAACAAACGTGTTTACTAAAATTATCAATAAAGCTTCTCATCGAAAAATACATAGTTTGGAGAAACACCTCCAACTACATAAAACAGACAAACAATCACCGACAAGACAAACAGGAAATGCAGAGGTTTAAATAATGAACATAATTAGGGAAAATCAAAACAGGTGTACACAATAAAGACAAAACCAAGCGAACAGTGAAACATCGATCGGTGGCAACTAGTAAGCCGGTGACGTCGACCACCGAACGCCGCCCGAACAAGGAGAGGGGCTTCGGCGGGAGTCGTGACACACATAGTCCTGTGTTTGGACAGTGAAGCCTACAGTTTTAACTTCTTACATCTAGACGTTCCGCTAGCGGAACACCTGCTCCAATATCCAATGATAGGCGTGGCGCGAATTACAAATTCCTCAAAAATACAAAAACTTCAATTTTTCAAACATATGACTATTTCACAGCATTTTAAAGACAAGACTCTCCTTTATCTAACCACACTGTCCGATTTCAAAAAGGCTTTACAGCGAAAGCAAAACATTAGATTATGTCAGCAGAGTACCAAGCCAGAAATAATCAGACACCCATTTTTTAAACTAGCATATAATGTCACAAAAACCCAGAAGACAGCTAAATGCAGCACTAACCTTTGATGATCTTCATCAGATGACACACCTAGGACATTATGTTATACAATACATGCATGTTTTGTTCAATCAAGTTCATATTTATATCAAAAAACAGCTTTTTACATTAGCATGTGACGTTCAGAACTAGCATACCCCCCGCAAACTTCCGGGGAATTTGCTAACAATTTACTAAATTACCCACGATAAACGTTCACAAAAAGCATAACAATTATTTTAAGAATTATAGATACAGAACTCCTCTATGCACTCGATATGTCCGATTTTAAAATAGCTTTTTGGTGAAAGCACATTTTGCAATATTCTAAGTACATAGCCCAGCCATCACGGGCTCGCTATTTAGACACCCGGCAAGTTTAGCACTCACCATAATCATATTTACTATTATAAAAGTTTGATTACCTTTTGTTGTCTTCGTCAGAATGCACTCCCAGGATTGCTACTTCAATAACAAATGTTGGTTTGGTCCAAAATAATCCATCGTTATATCCGAATAGCGGCGTTTTGTTCGTGCGTCCCAGACACTATCCGAAATGGTAAATCAGGGTCGTGCGCATGGTGCAATTCGTGACAAAAAAATTCTAAATATTCCATTACCGTACTTCGAAGCATGTCAACCGCTGTTTAAAATAAATTTTTATGCAATTTATCTCGTAAAAAAGCGATAATATTCCGACCGGGAATCTCCTTTTCGGCAAACAGAGGAAAAATCACAAAGACGGGGGCGGCCAGGGCACGCGCCTAAGCCCACAGTCCCTTGATCGGCCACTTGAGAAAGGCGATAATGTGTTTCAGCCTGGGGCTGGGATGACGACATTCAGGTTTTTCCCGGGCTCTGAGCGCCCATGGAAGACGTAGGAAGTGTCACGTTAGAGCAGAGATCCTTTGTAAAAGATAGAGATGGCAAAGAAGTTCAAGAAATGGTCAGACAGGCCACTTCCTGTAAAGGAATCTCTCAGGTTTTGACCTGCCATTTGAGTTCTGTTATACTCACAGACACCATTCAAACAGTTTTAGAAACTTTGGAGTGTTTTCTATCCAAAGCCAATAATTATATGCATATTCTAGTTACTGGGCAGGAGTAGTAACCAGATTAAATCGGGTACGTTTTTTATCCAGCCGTGAAAATACTGCCCCCTAGCCATAACAGGTTAAATTGGGTTGTGTTTTAGAGTAAATTTTTCCAAATAGAAACTTAATGGTGAATAATGTCCTGTCATTTTGGAGTCACTTCACTTGTATTGTCAGTAAGAATAGAAGATGTTTCTGAACACTTCTACATTCATGTGGATGCTACCATGATTATGAATAATCATTAATGAATCGTGAATAATTAGGAATGAGCCTTTGTTATTGGTAATGGTGAGAGGTTAGCATGTTTTGTTGTATCCTCTGTTATTGGTAATGGTGAGAGGTTAGCATGTTTTGTTGTAGCCTCTGTTATTGGTAATGGTGAGAGGTTAGCATGTTTTGTTGTAGCCTCTGTTATTGGTAATGGTGAGAGGTTAGCATGTTTTGTTGTAGCCTCTGTTATTGGTAATGGTGAGAGGTTAGCATGTTTTGTTGTAGCCTCTGTTATTGGTAATGGTTAGAGGTTAGCATGTTTTGTTGTATCCTCTTATTGGTAATGGTGAGAGGTTAGCATGTTTTGTTGTAGCCTCTGTTATTGGTAATGGTGAGAGGTTAGCATGTTTTGTTGTAGCCTCTGTTATTGGTAATGGTGAGACGTTAGCATGTTTTGTTGTAGACTCTGTTATTGGTAATGGTGAGAGGTTAGCATGTTTTGCTGTAGCCTCTGTTATTGGTAATGGTGAGAGGTTAGCATGTTTTGTTGTAGCCTCTGTTATTGGTAATGGTGAGAGGTTAGCATGTTTTGTTGTAGCCTCTGTTATTGGTAATGGTTAGAGGTTAGCATGTTTTGTTGTAGCCTCTGTAACTTTCTCACTTATTATTATTCATGATTCATTCATGATTTGTATTAATCATGTTATCATCAGGATTCATTTAGTGTTTAGAAACATGTTATCTACTCACTTAGACAGAAAATTATCCAGTCATCATCCACCATTTTATTATTGGGCAAAACACAACCAAAACAAACTGCAAATGCAACCAACTAGTTTACAACCAAACACTAATCTTTTGACTACTTTAATACACTATAAATGAATTGGTCAGAATACTTATGACTTCTTCAAATAGGGGGACTAGATACATAAAGTGGTTTCATTTTTAACCGTGAAACAGATATGTATTAAAATATCCTCAAATAAAAGGTGACATTATATACTGTCACCTCATATCATACATTTGATCGTAAATCCAAAATCCTGGAGTATAGAGCCACATTTAAAATGTTAGCTTCACTGTCAAAATAGATATGGTGTGGACTGTATACTCAATACAATCTATATCTGATACCTCACTGTCTGTCTTTTGACTGATACTGCTTTTTAAACTGGTCTGGTCAGTCTACTCAAATAGTTGTACTATACATTTTTCTCTCTACAAGCAATACTTTGATCATTTGTCATTTCTAATAATGAAACATCCATTTATGAATAGATATGGCAGGTTTCAGGACACTGATATATCTGAACGTTTAGAAAAATATACTGCCACTATTTTCACCACCAAAGAATAGCAGTGTGGTTTTAATATGATTTGACTCTTTACAGGCTGTCAGACTGTCTAGTCACAGAGGAAGGCTGTGCTTCTCTGGTCTCAGCTCTGAGGTCAAACCCCTCACACCTGAGAGAGCTGGACCTGAGTAACAATGACCTGAAGGATTCAGGAGTGAAGCTGCTCTCTGCTGTACTGGGGAATCCCCACTGTAAACTGGAGACTCTGAGGTCAGTATTCCTGTAGTTGGTCAACAAGTGATAACTGTTCACCAGATCCACATGTGTTTACCAGACACACATAGTCCACACCATATGTGTTTGGTGCTATGCTCCAGCATTTTGGATTTGAGATATAATGTTTTTACATTTACATTTTACATTTAAGTCAGTTAGCAGACGCTCTTATCCAGAGCGACTTACAGTAGTGAATGCATACATTTCATACAACTTCATACATTTCATTTCTCTGCTGGCCCCCCGTGGGAATCGAACCCACAACCATGGCGTTGCAAACACCATGCTCTACCAACTGAGCATGGTGTTCATATCATGTACAGAATGTCACCTTTTATTTAAAGGTATTAATGCATATATATTTTACCTTTTAGAATTGAAAGCACTATGTATATAGTTCTCCCTTTTGAAGAAGTCTTAATTATTTGGAAAAATTAATTTAGTCAAAAGTTTAGTGTTTGGTCCAATATTATTTTTCTACATTTGTCACTTCACTTGTATTGTCAGTAAGAATAGAAGATGTTTCTGAACACTTTTACATTCATGTGGATGCTACCATGATTATGAATAATTGTTTTTATTTTATTTCACTTTTATTTAAGTAATAATATGGGGATGAGGTAGTTGGGTGTGCTATTTACAGATTGGCTGTGTACAGATACGATCGATACAATGCTCTGACAGCTGAAGCTTAAAGTTAGAGAGGGAGATATAGGACTCCAGCTTCAGAGATTTTTGCAATTCGTTCCAGTCATTGGCAGCAGAGAACTGGAAGGAAAGGCGGCCAAATGAAGTGTTGGCTTTGGCGATGACCAGTGATATATACCTGCTGGAGCGCATGCTATGTTGCTATGGTGACCAGTGAGATGAGATACGGCGGGGCTTTGACCTGGAGCCAGTGGGTTTGGCGACGGATATGTAGTGAGGGGCAGCCAACGAGAGCACACAGGTCGCAGTGGTGGGTAGTATATGGGGCTTTGGTGATAAAACGGATGGCACTGTGATAGACTACATCCAGTTTGTTGAGTAGAGTGTTGCGGGCTATTTTGTAAATGACATCGCCGAAGTCAAGGATCGGTAGGATAGTCAGTTTTACGAGGCTATGATTGGCGGCATGAGTGAAGGAGGCTTTGTTTTGCGAAAAAGGAAGCCGATTCTAGATTCATTTTGGATTGGAGATGCTTAATATGAGTCTGGAAGGAGAGTTTACAGTCTAAGTAGGCACCTAGGTATTTGTAGTTGTCCACATATTCTAAGTCAGAACCGTCCAGAGTAGTGATGCTAGTCGGGCGGGAGGGTGCGGGAAGCAATCGTTTGAAGAGCATGCACTTAGTTTTACTAGCATTTAAAAGTAGTTGGTGGCCATGGAAGGAGAGTTGTATGGCGTTGAAGCTTGATTGGAGGTTAGTTAACACAGTGTCCAAAGAAGGGCCAGATGTATACAGAATGGTGTCGTCTGCGTAGAGGTGGATCAGAGAATCACCAGCAGCAAGAGCAACATCATTGATGTATACAGAGAAAAGAGTCGGCCCGAGAATTGAACCCTGTGGCACCCCCATAGAGACTGCCAGAGGTCCGGACAACAGGCTCTCCGATTTCACACACTGAACTCTTTCTGAGAAGTAGTTGGTGAACCAGACTAGGCAGTCATTAGAGAAGCCAAGGCTATTGAGTCTGCCGATAAGAATACGGTGATTGACAGAGTTGAAAGCCTTGGCCAGGTTGATGAAGATGGCTGCACAGTATTGTCTCTTATCGATGGCGGTAATGTTATCGTTTAGAACCTTGAGCGTGGCTGAGGTGCACCCATGACCAGCTCTGAAACCAGATTGCATAACGGAGAAGGTACGTTGGGATTTGAAATGGTCGGGGATCTGTTTGTTAACTTTTTAGTGACGGGGGCAGTATTCGGAAATTTGGATGAATGACGTGCCCAAATTAAACTGCCTGCTATTCGGGCCCAGAAGGTAGGATATGCATATTATTAATAGATTTGGATAGAAAACGCTCTTAAGTTTCTAAAACTGTTTGAATGATGTCTGGGAGTATAACAGAACTCATATGGCAGGCAGAAACCTGAGAAAAAATCCAACCAGGAAGTGGTTATAGTTTTTCAAGTCTTGGCCTATTCAGTATGCAGTGACTTAGGGTTCATTTTGCACTTCCTAAGGCTTCCACTAGATGTCAAGTCTTTAGAATGTTGTTTCAGGCTTTTACAGTGAACAGAGAGCGAACAAGTGGTCCTGTAGTCAGATGACTGTGAGAATGACATGGCCTCAGTTGCACTCGTTCACGTGAGAGGTAGCTGTGTTCCATTACATTTTTGAAGACATTTGAATCGTCCGGTTGGAGTATTATTGAAGATTTATGTTAAAGAGGCACAGAGATCATAAAAAATGCTAACCTCCCCTGTTATTAGCATGTTATGTTGTAGCCTCTGTTATTGGTAATGGTGAGAGGTTAGCATGTTTTGTTGTAGTCTCTGTTATTGGTAATGGTGAGAGGTTAGCATGTTTTGTTGTTGCCTCTGTTATTGGTAATGGTGAGAGGTTAGCATGTTTTGTTGTATCCTCTGTTATTGGTAATGGTGAGAGGTTAGCATGTTTTGTTGTAGCCTCTGTTATTGGTAATGGTGAGAGGTTAGCATGTTTTGTTGTATCCTCTGTTATTGGACATGGTGAGAGGTTAGCATGTTTTGTTGTAGCCTCTGTTATTGGTAATGGTGAGAGGTTAGCATGTTTTGTTGTAGCCTCTGTTATTGGTAATGGTGAGAGGTTAGCATGTTTTGTTGTAGCCTCTGTTATTGGTAATGGTGAGAGGTTAGCATGTTTTGTTGTAGCCTCTGTTATTGGTAATGGTGAGAGGTTAGCATGTTTTGTTGTAGCCTCTGTTATTGGTAATGGTGAGAGGTTAGCATGTTTTGTTGTAGCCTCTGTTATTGGTAATGGTGAGAGGTTAGCATGTTTTGTTGTTGCCTCTATAACTTTCTCACTCATTATTATTCATGATTCATTCATGATTTTTCTTAATCCTGGCATCATCAGGATGCTTTTAGTAGTGTTTAGAAACATGTTATCTACTCACTTAGACAGAATGTTACTCCAGTCAACATCCACCATTTTATTATTGGGCAAAACACAACCAAAACAAACTGCAAATGCAACCAACGAGTTTGAGTCACAAGTTTGATGTAATCGTTGCGGTCAAGGATAATTTGTCATTTCAAATAATGACACATTGATTTATTCAATTGTATTAATATTAATATGTCATGTAATGTATTCATTCAATTTATGAATAGATATGGCAGGTTTCAGGACACTGATATATCTGAATATGTTGAAAAAATATACTGCCACTATATTCACCACCAAAGAATAGCAGTGTGATTTTAATATGATTTGACTCTTTGCAGGCTGTCAGGCTGTCTAGTCACAGAGGAAGGCTGTGCTTCTCTGGCCTCAGCTCTGAGGTCAAACCCCTCACACCTGAGAGAGCTGGACCTGAGCTACAATCACCCAGGAGACTCAGGAGTCAGACTGCTCTCTGCTGGACTGGAGGATCCACACTGCAGACTGGAGAAACTCAAGTATGTAGAGGGTTTATGTCAATGTTCATATCAGACATGTTTGACTTCTCAGGCTAGTTAAGACAAACATTCTGACCACCACTTGGACAAAGGTGTGTGTGTGTGTGTGTGTGTGTGTGTGTGTGTGTGTGTGTGTGTGTGTGTGTGTGTGTGTGTGTGTGTGTGTGTGTGTGTGTGTGTGTGTGTGTGTGTGTGTGTGTGTGTGTGTGTGTGTGTGTGTGTGTGTGTGTTCAGGTGTATCCCTCAATGACTGTCTGTTCTTCTGCTTTCCGCTACAGTGTGGAACATGGTGGAGAGTACACAATGAAACCTGGACTTAGAAAATGTGAGTGTTGACTGCTGTGAAGAATATGACTAAGAATAAGTCTTAATTCAAGTTAAGTCAAAGACCACCATCATTACTGACTTGGTCATATTAAATATCATCTGTAGTTCTACAGAAGCAGAAATCAGGGACACCAACGTTTACAAAGAGTTCCTTTAACAATGTGTGTTTGTGTGTGTGTGTGTGTGTGTGTGTGAATGATGATGATTTCTAATATTGTGTCTGGTTTCATCCATCAGATGTCTGTGATCTCACACTGGACCTAAACACAGTAAACAGACTCCTCTCTCTGTCTGATGCGAACAGAAAGGTGACACATAAAAGAGAGAAGAAGCCATATCCTGATCACCCAGAGAGATTTCAGGACTGGCAGCAGGTGCTGTGTAGAGAGGGTCTGACTGGGCGCTGTTACTGGGAGGTAGAGTGGAGAGGGAGAGGGGCTGATATAGGAGTGACATATAAAGGAATCAGCAGGAGAGGAAGGGTTGATGACTGTTGTCTTGGATACAATGACAATTCCTGGAGTCTGTCCTGCTCTGACAACAGTTACACTGCCTGGCATAATAATAATCACACTACCATAGACGTCCCCTCCTCCAGCTCCCACAGAGTAGGAGTGTATCTGGACTGGCCAGCCGGCACTCTGTCCTTCTATAGAGCCTCCTCTGACACACTGACCCACCTGATCACATTCACCTCCACATTCACTGAGCCCCTCTATCCAGGGTTTAGGGTTTATTATGAAGCCTCCTCAGTGTCCCTGGAAATAACACACACACACACACACTGACACACACACACACAGACACTGGACACACACACATTCACACACATACTGGACACACACAGTCTGTGTCAGAGCTGGTCAGCAACGCTCAAGGTCCTAAATGACATCATAACCGCCATCGACAAAGTTCTGGGACACTGTAAAGTCCATGGAAAATAAGAGCACCTCCTCCCAGCTGCCCACTGCACTGAGGATAGGAAACTCTGTCACCACCGATAAATCCACTATAATTGAGAATTTCAATAAGCATTTTTCTACGGCTGGCCATGCTTTCCACCTGGCTACACCTACCCCGGTCAACAGCACTGCACCCCCACAGCAAATCGCCCAAGTCTCCCCCATTTCTCCTTCTCCCAAATCCAGTCAGCAGATGTTCTGAAAGAGCTGCAAAATCTGGACCCCTACAAATCAGCCGGGCTAGACAATCTGGACCCTCTCTTTCTAAAATGATCTGCCGAAACTGTTGCAACCCCTATTACTAGCCTGTTCAACCTCTCTTTCGTGTCGTCTGAGATCCCCAAAGATTGGAAAGCAGCTGCGGTCATCCCCCTCTTCAAAGGGGGGGACACTCTTGACCCAAACTGTTACAGACCTATATCTATCCTACCCTGCATCTCTAAGGTCTTCAAAAGCCAAGTTAACAAACAGATCACTGACCATTTCGAATCCCACCGTACCTTCTCCGCTATGCAATCTGGTTTCAGAGCTGATCATGGGTGCACCTCAGCCACGCTCAAGGTCCTCAACGATATCATAACCGCCATTGATAAAAGACAATACTGTGCAGCCGTCTTCATCGACCTGGCCAAGGCTTTCGACTCTGTCAATCACCACATTCTTATCAGCAGACTCAACAGCCTTGGTTTCTCAAATGATTGCCTCACCTGGTTCACCAACTACTTCTCAGATAGAGTTCAGTATGTAAAATCGGAGGGCTTTGTTGTCCGAACCTCTGGCAGTCACTACGGGGGTGCCACAGGGTTCAATTCTTGGGCCGACTCTCTTCTCTACATACATCAATGATGACGCTCTTGCTGCGGGTGATTCTCTGATCCACCTCTACGCAGACGACACCATTCTGTATACTTCTGGCCCTTCTTTGGACACTGTGTTAACAAACCTCCAAACAACCTTCAATGCCATACAACTCTCCTTCCGTGGCCTCCAACTGCTCTTAAACGCAAGTAAAACTAAATGCATGCTCTTCAACCGATCGCTGCCCGCACCTTCCCGCCCATCAAGCATCACTACTCTGGACGGTTCTGACTTAGAATATGTGGACAACTACAAATACCTAGGTGTCTGGTTAGACTGTAAACTCTCCTTCCAGACTCACGCTAAGCATCTCCAATCCAAAATTAAATCTAGAATCGGCTTCCTATTTTGCAACATAGCATCCTTCACTCATGCTGCCAAACATACCCTCGTAAAACTGGCTATCCTACCGATCCTTGACTTCGGCGATGTCATTTACAATATAGCCTCCAACAGTCTAATCAGCAAATTGGATGTAGTCTATCACAGTGCCACAGTGCATCAGCTGTCAGAGCAGCTTACCGATCATTGCACCTGTACATAGCCCATCTGTAAATTGCCCAACCAACTACCTCATCCCCATTTTGTTCTTTTTTTAATCCTTTGCACCCCAGTATCTCTACTTGCACATTCATCTTCTGCACATCTATCACTCCAGTGTTTAATTGCTAAATTGTAATGATTTCTCCACTCTGGCCTATTTATTGCCTTACCTCCCTAATCTTACTACATTTGCACACACTGTATATAGACTTTTCTATTGTATTATTGACTGTACGTTTGTTTATTGTCATAAACTTCTTCGTCTGAAGAGGAAAAATCATCGGACCAATATGCAGCGGGTATATTGCTCATCTTCGTATTTATTGAAGGTAAACACACTCAAACAAAATAACGACGATAACAGTCCAGTAAGGTGCACAGACTAAACCGGAAACAACCACCCACAAACACAAGTGAAAACGAACACATTAAATATGGCCTCTAATTAGAGCCAAGCTGCCTCTAATTGGAGGTCATTGAAAAAACACAACATAGAAAGAGAAACCTAGAATAAACATAGAAATAGAAAATATAGAACATTCGTCAAAACCCCGAAACACACAAAACAAACACCCCCCCTGCCACGCCCTGACCAAACTGCAATAACAAATAACCCCTTTTACTGGTCAGGACGTGACATTTATCCCATGTGTAACTCTGTGTTGTTTCTGTCACACTGCTTTGCTCTATCTTGGCCAGGTCGCAGTTATAAATGAGAACTTGTTCTCAACTGGCCTACCTGGTTAAATAAAGGTACATAAAATAAGAAATAACACAGAACTCTCAACTAGTTCCATCAAACAGAAAAACAACAAGAAAGCTGGATAAACACATTCAGATTTCTAGATATTGAACTTTTCTTTTGCGTTTTAGGGGTCATAGGTCAGATCAGTGGTCATGGTTGATATGCATGGACTAAAAAACTAACTTGAAACCATTTTTCTCAGATTCACTGTTTGTGTAGACTGCTCCTTGTCTTTTCTAGGGCAGTAGTTCAGGTGGCTGTTTGTGTAGACTGCTCCTTGTCTTTTCTAGGGCAGTAGTTCAGGTGGCTGTGTGTGTAGACTGCTCCTTGTCTTTGTAGGACAGTAGTTCAGGTGGCTGTTTGTGTAGACTGCTCCTTGTCTTTTCTAGGGCAGTAGTTCAGGTGGCTGTTTGTGTAGACTGCTCCTTGTCTTTTCTAGGGCAGTAGTTCAGGTGGCTGTTTGTGTAGACTGCTCCTTGTCTTTTCTAGGGCAGTAGTTCAGGTGGCTGTTTGTGTAGACTGCTCCTTGTCTTTTCTAGGGCAGTAGTTCAGGTGGCTGTTTGTGTAGACTGCTCCTTGTCTTTTCTAGGGCAGTAGTTCAGGTGGCTGTTTGTGTAGACTGCTCCTTGTCTTTTCTAGGGCAGTAGTTCAGGTGGCTGTTTGTGTAGACTGCTCCTTGTCTTTTCTAGGGCAGTAGTTCAGGTGGCTGTGTGTGTAGACTGCTCCTTGTCTTTTCTAGGGCAGTAGTTCAGGTGGCTGCCCTTGCTCTTAGTCTGCCTCCTGTCTCTCCTATCATCATAGACAGTTGTGGAAAAAGTACCCAATTGTCATACCTGAGTAAAAGTCTAAAAATATTTGGTTCTAAATATACTTAAGTATGAAAAGTAAAATTAAAAGTATAAATCGTTTCAAATTCCTTCTATTAAGCAAAGCAGGCATCACCATTATCTTGTTTTTAAAATGTATGGATAGCCAGGGGCACATACCAAAACGAAGACGTAATTTACAAAAGATGCATTTGTGTTTCCTGACTCCGCCAGATCAGAGGCAGTAGAGATGACCATGTGTTGTCTTGATAAGTGAATTAGACCATTTTCCTGTCCTGTCTAAACATTCAAAATGTAACGAGTACTTTTGGATGTCAGGTAAAATGTATAGATTAAAAAGTACATTATTTTCTTTGGGAATGTAGTGATGTAAAATTATCAAAAATATAAATTCAAAAGTAAAGTACAGATACCCCCCAAAAAATGACTTATGTAGTACTTTATAGTATTTTTACTGAAGTACTTTACACCACTGGCCATGGGTACACCTTCCTGAAAACAATGACTCCATACTTTGCTGAAACCTGTTCTGCCAGTTCATGTCCTTAAAGACTAGAATGTTCCAATGTGGTTACCCAAAAAGATGACAAGATAGTTCTAACATGCATCTTTCAGGTTTACTGTCAAACAGATATGTGACATTTCTAGTTGGTCCATAACTTGTTTCCTGCTTGTAGCAGGCCGTGTTTACAGGAATACTTTTCTCTAACTAGAAGTCATGTGATTTCATGAGAATATTTTTTTCTGCAGTGAGAGTGTAATGCAAGTCAAGCTGTCCTTGGATGTATGTCAACAAGATTTATAACCAGCATTGTTAAATTAACTGTTGTTATATTTTAAAAAAAATCAATGCTGTCATTTTCTATGTTAGCTTGCTTTTAAAATGTTTTATTGTCACAGACAGCGGATTGGTGCAGTGAAATGTGTTGTTATACAGGGTCAGACATAGTAGTATGATAGGTGTTGTTTTACAGGGTCAGCCATAGTAGTATGATAGGTGTTGTTTTACAGGGTCAGCCATAGTAGTATGATAGGTGCAGTGTAATGTGTTGTTATACAGGGTCAGACAGTAGTATGATAGGTGCAGTGTAATGTGTTGTTGTACAGGGTCAGACAGTAGTATGATAGGTGCAGTGTAATGTGTTGTTGTACAGGGTCAGACAGTAGTATGATTGGTGCAGTGTAATGTGTTGTTGTACAGGGTCAGACAGTAGTATGATAGGTGCAGTGTAATGTGTTGTTGTACAGGGTCAGACAGTAGTATGATAGGTGCAGTGTAATGTGTTGTTTTACAGGGTCAGCCATAGTAGTATGATAGGTGCAGTGTAATGTGTTGTTTTACAGGGTCAGACAGTAGTATGATAGGTGCAGTGTAATGTGTTGTTGTACAGGGTCAGACAGTAGTATGATAGGTGCAGTGTAATGTGTTGTTGTACAGGGTCAGACAGTAGTATGATAGGTGCAGTGTAATGTGTTGTTGTACAGGGTCAGACAGTAGTATGATAGGTGCAGTGTAATGTGTTGTTGTACAGGGTCAGCCAGTAGTATGATAGGTGCAGTGTAATGTGTTGTTGTACAGGGTCAGACAGTAGTATGATAGGTGCAGTGTAATGTGTTGTTGTACAGGGTCAGACAGTAGTATGATAGGTGCAGTGTAATGTGTTGTTGTACAGGGTCAGACAGTAGTATGATAGGTGCAGTGTAATGTGTTGTTATACAGGGTCAGCCATAGTAGTATGATAGGTGCAGTGTAATGTGTTGTTGTACAGGGTCAGACAGTAGTATGATAGGTGCAGTGTAATGTGTTGTTTTACAGGGTCAGACAGTAGTATGATAGGTGCAGTGTAATGTGTTGTTGTACAGGGTCAGACAGTAGTATGATAGGTGCAGTGTAATGTGTTGTTATACAGGGTCAGACAGTAGTATGATAGGTGCAGTGTAATGTGTTGTTGTACAGGGTCAGACAGTAGTATGATAGGTGCAGTGTAATGTGTTGTTGTACAGGGTCAGACAGTAGTATGATAGGTGCAGTGTAATGTGTTGTTGTACAGGGTCAGCCATAGTAGTATGATAGGTGCAGTGTAATGTGTTGTTGTACAGGGTCAGACAGTAGTATGATTGGTGCAGTGTAATGTGTTGTTGTACAGGGTCAGACAGTAGTATGATAGGTGCAGTGTAATGTGTTGTTGTACAGGGTCAGACAGTAGTATGATTGGTGCAGTGTAATGTGTTGTTTTACAGGGTCAGACAGTAGTATGATAGGTGCAGTGTAATGTGTTGTTGTACAGGGTCAGACAGTAGTATGATAGGTGCAGTGTAATGTGTTGTTGTACAGGGTCAGACAGTAGTATGATAGGTGCAGTGTAATGTGTTGTTGTACAGGGTCAGACAGTAGTATGGTGACCCTGGTTTGTTATCCCTTTCCCTTAGTCTGCCTCCTGTCTCTCCTATCGTCATGGTTGCACCTTCCTGAAAACAATGACTCCATACTTTGCTGAAACCTGTTCTGCCAGTTCATGTCCTTCAAGACTAGAATGTTCCATTGTAGTTACCCAAAAAGATGACAAGATAGTTCACACATTCATCATCCAGGGTTATTATCTAACACATATATGTACAATTTATGGTTCAATAACATGAGAATATTTTTCTGCAGTGAGAATGTAATGCAAGTCAAGGTGTCCTTGGAGGAATGTCATCAAGATCTGTTACCAGCATTGTTAAATGAATTGTTGTAATTGAGAGAAAAATACATAAAATGTTTTATTGTCACAAACACCATATTGGTGCAGTGAAATGTGTTGTTTTACAGGGTCAGCCATAGTAGTACGGTTCCCTTGGAGCAAATTAGGGTTAAGTGCCTTGCTTAACGGCACATAGACAGATTTACACCTTGACAGCTCAGGTATTCAAACCAGTGACCTTTCAGTTACATTCCCAACACTCTAACCACTAGGCAACATGACCAGTTTTATCATTGGAATGTGATACAAAATGAGGAAACGGTGTGATTTAGGACCATGTGGACACCTCCTAGTGGTGGGGTTGTTAGGAGTGTTTATCAGACCATGTGGACACCTCCTAGCGGTCTGGTTGTTAGGAGTGTTTATCAGACCATGTGGACACCTCCTAGCGGTGGGGTTGTTAGGAGTGTTTATCAGACCATGTGGACACCTCCTAGTGGTGGGGTTGTTAGGAGTGTTTATCAGACCATGTGGACACCTCCTAGCGGTGGGGTTGTTAGGAGTGTTTATCAGACCATGTGGACATCTCCTAGTGGAGGGGTTGTTAGGAGTGTTTATCAGACCATGTGGACACCTCCTAGTGGTGGGGTTGTTAGGAGTGTTTATCAGACCATGTGGACACCTCCTAGTGGTGGGGTTGTTAGGAGTGTTTATCAGACCATGTGGACACCTCCTAGTGGTGGGGTTGTTAGGAGTGTTTATCAGACCATGTGGACACCTCCTAGTGGTGGGGTTGTTAGGAGTGTTTATCAGACCATGTGGACACCTCCTAGTGGTGTGGTTGTTAGGAGTGTTTATCAGACCATGTGGACACCTCCTAGTGGTGGGGTTGTTAGGAGTGTTTATCAGACCATGTGGACACCTCCTAGCGGTGGGGTTGTTAGGAGTGTTTATCAGACCATGTGGACACCTCCTAGTGGTGGGGTTGTTAGGAGTGTTTATCAGACCATGTGGACACCTCCTAGTGGTGGGGTTGTTAGGAGTGTTTATCAGACCATGTGGACACCTCCTAGTGGTGGGGTTGTTAGGAGTGTTTATCAGACCATGTGGACATCTCCTAGTGGAGGGGTTGTTAGGAGTGTTTATCAGACCATGTGGACACCTCCTAGTGGTGGGGTTGTTAGGAGTGTTTATCAGACCATGTGGACACCTCCTAGTGGTCTGGTTGTTAGGAGTGTTTATCAGACCATGTGGACACCTCCTAGTGGTGGGGTTGTTAGGAGTGTTTATCAGACCATGTGGACACCTCCTAGCGGTGGGGTTGTTAGGAGTGTTTATCAGACCATGTGGACACCTCCTAGTGGTGGGGTTGTTAGGAGTGTTTATCAGACCATGTGGACACCTCCTAGTGGTGGGGTTGTTAGGAGTGTTTATCAGACCATGTGGACACCTCCTAGTGGTGGGGTTGTTAGGAGTGTTTATCAGACCATGTGGACACCTCCTAGTGGTGGGGTTGTTAGGAGTGTTTATCAGACCATGTGGACACCTCCTAGCGGTGGGGTTGTTAGGAGTGTTTATCAGACCATGTGGACACCTCCTAGTGGTGGGGTTGTTAGGAGTGTTTATCAGACCATGTGGACACCTCCTAGCGGTGGGGTTGTTAGGAGTGTTTATCAGACCATGTGGACACCTCCTAGTGGTGGGGTTGTTAGGAGTGTTTATCAGACCATGTGGACACCTCCTAGTGGTGGGGTTGTTAGGAGTGTTTATCAGACCATGTGGACACCTCCTAGTGGTGGGGTTGTTAGGAGTGTTTATCAGACCATGTGGACACCTCCTAGTGGTGGGGTTGTTAGGAGTGTTTATCAGACCATGTGGACACCTCCTAGTGGTGTGGTTGTTAGGAGTGTTTATCAGACCATGTGGACACCTCCTAGTGGTGGGGTTGTTAGGAGTGTTTATCAGACCATGTGGACACCTCCTAGCGGTGGGGTTGTTAGGAGTGTTTATCAGACCATGTGGACACCTCCTAGTGGTGGGGTTGTTAGGAGTGTTTATCAGACCATGTGGACACCTCCTAGTGGTGGGGTTGTTAGGAGTGTTTATCAGACCATGTGGACACCTCCTAGTGGTGGGGTTGTTAGGAGTGTTTATCAGACCATGTGGACACCTCCTAGTGGTGAGGTTGTTAGGAGTCTTTATCAGACCATGTGGACACCTCCTAGTGGTGGGGTTGTTAGGAGTGTTTATCAGACCATGTGGACACCTCCTAGTGGTGGGGTTGTTAGGAGTGTTTATCAGACCATGTGGACACCTCCTAGTGGTCTGGTTGTTAGGAGTGTTTATCAGACCATGTGGACACCTCCTAGTGGTGGGGTTGTTAGGAGTGTTTATCAGACCATGTGGACACCTCCTAGCGGTGGGGTTGTTAGGAGTGTTTATCAGACCATGTGGACACCTCCTAGTGGTGGGGTTGTTAGGAGTGTTTATCAGACCATGTGGACACCTCCTAGTGGTGGGGTTGTTAGGAGTGTTTATCAGACCATGTGGACACCTCCTAGTGGTGGGGTTGTTAGGAGTGTTTATCAGACCATGTGGACACCTCCTAGTGGTGGGGTTGTTAGGAGTGTTTATCAGACCATGTGGACACCTCCTAGCGGTGGGGTTGTTAGGAGTGTTTATCAGACCATGTGGACACCTCCTAGTGGTGGGGTTGTTAGGAGTGTTTATCAGACCATGTGGACACCTCCTAGCGGTGGGGTTGTTAGGAGTGTTTATCAGACCATGTGGACACCTCCTAGTGGTGGGGTTGTTAGGAGTGTTTATCAGACCATGTGGACACCTCCTAGTGGTGGGGTTGTTAGGAGTGTTTATCAGACCATGTGGACACCTCCTAGTGGTGGGGTTGTTAGGAGTGTTTATCAGACCATGTGGACACCTCCTAGTGGTGGGGTTGTTAGGAGTGTTTATCAGACCATGTGGACACCTCCTAGTGGTGGGGTTGTTAGGAGTGTTTATCAGACCATGTGGACACCTCCTAGTGGTGGGGTTGTTAGGAGTGTTTATCAGACCATGTGGACACCTCCTAGTGGTGGGGTTGTTAGGAGTGTTTATCAGACCATGTGGACACTGCTGCATCAGTTGATACAGGTGATAATGTAGATAGACAAACCCCATGATTCAGCCTATGTATTTATAGCCACTATGCTGCATCAGTTCATACAGGTGATAATATAGATAGACAAACCCCATGCTTCAGCCTATGTATTTATAGCCACTATGCTGCATCAGTTGGGTTGCAGGTGATAATGTTTATTGCTTATAGCTGATAATATACCATCCATACAGGTTTTTGGTCCAATGTGTTAAAATAATTTAACATTTTTAACAAAATCTTATTGGGCTCATTTCTGGAGGTGGAAGTTATATTTTAGATGGTGTCAGCATAATTTTATTTTGATACATTTTGGAGTAGAATGTACTTTTATTTGGTCACCAGAACTGAGTTTCTCAGAACAGAGCTTCTCAAAAAGTATCCCCAGGAGGAAGGGGACTGGAACTGGTAAAATGCACAGTTTAATACATTTACAGAGTGATCCTCTATCACAGTTTAATACATTTACAGAGTGATCCTCTATCACAGTTTAATACATTTACAGAGTGATCCTCTATCCCAGTTTAATACATTTACAAAGTGATCCTCTATCACAGTTTAATACATTTACAGAGTGATCCTCTATCCCAGTTTAATACATTTACATAGTGATCCTCTATCACAGTTTAATACATTTACAGAGTGACCCTCTATTCCAGTTTAATACATTTACAGAGTGATCCTCTATCACAGTTTAATACATTTACAGAGTGATCCTCTATCACAGTTTAATACATTTACAGAGTGATCCTCTATCACAGTTTAATACATTTACAAAGTGATCCTCTATCACAGTTTAATACATTTACAGAGTGATCCTCTATCACAGTTTAATACATTTACAGAGTGATCCTCTATCACAGTTTAATACATTTACATAGTGATCCTCTATCACAGTTTAATACATTTACAGAGTGATTCTCTATCACAGTTTAATACATTTACAAAGTGGCGGCTGCAGGCCATGGAAACCCATTCCATGAATCTCCCAATGAACAGTGTTTGTGCTGACGTTGCTTCCAGAGGCAGTTTGGAACTCGGTAGTGAGTGTTGCAACCGAGGACAGATGATTTTTACGTGCTATTCATTTCAGCACTCTGTGGTCCCATTCTGTGAGCTTGTGTGGCCTACCACTTCCTGGCTGAGCCGTTGTTGCTCCAAGACATTTCCATTTCACAATAACAGCACTTACAGTTGACCGGGGCAGCTCTAGCAGGGCAGAAATGTGATGAACTGACTTGTTGGAAAGGTGGCATCCTATGACGGTGCCACGTTGAAAGTCACTGAGCTCTTCAGTAAGGCCATTCTACTGCCAATGTTTGTCTATGGAGATCGCTTGGCCGTGTGCTCGATTTTATAGACCTGTCAGCAACGGGTGTGGCTGAAATAGCCGAATCCACTAATTTGAAGGGGTGTCCATATATAGTGTGTATATATATATATATATATAGTGTATTTAATTTTGAGTTTGCCTCCCAATATTACACTTTATATACATCACAGAAGACTGAAATATAACAAAACCATTTGACACAGAAACACCATATTTTCTCAGTTTAAACCAATATAATGTTTATTAATGATGAAATGATGAAACATATTAATAAGGTTCCACCCATGAGGCCACTAGAGGGAAATTTGGTCATTTGACTCACTTCCATCGCATCATTAATTGGGGTGTGTTTGTGTGTGGATGTGTGTGTGCGTGCGTAGCTATCCGACACATGTGCTTGCATGTGTGTTTTTTGTGCACGTGTCTGCATGCGTTATCTATGTAGGCTACATAATATACATGTATAACCTTACAGAACTGTTGTTATTCAATGTGTTTCTGTGGGCTAATAGCAGTAAGGCCAAATTCAATGTCTAATCAAATATCTGTTTTCATTACTTACAGGGGTCCTAAAAGTCCAAATGAATTATCTAAATGATACTTGGTATGACCATCTTAAAACAATTCCCTATGTCAGCTTAGTAGAAACCCATCCCTGGGCCCTTAGACCTTTTTAAAGGCAATGTTCCTGTGTCAGCAGTGATGGAATTTATGGTAAACGCTGCAGATGTCGGTTGAATCGGAAATTACCTTTAACTGTCAAGTGTTCTCCAACGCAGCCTCCATTTGAATCCTGTCCTAAGTATACGACTTGGTTCCTGTTTTCCTCTGAGGAATGTGCACAAACATTCCATACAGGGCTAATGGCCAACAGAACATTAGACCATTCTTAAAGGGTCTCCAAAAAAACCTCATATGCTATGACATCAAAGTGTTTCCAATGGCTGCCACTGTACAAGGTACATGTCCACCTGTTGAAGTAAAGCCCTTCAGTGTGATGATAAAGCCATGTCTGCTGGTACTTGTACACCCTAGTGTCCTTATAATGTCCTTAGTGGAACCCTGTCCGTATCCCACTATCTCAATAAGGTCTGCACAATAAATTGTCAATGATCTCAACAGCTGAGACAGAGCCATTGCGCTTACACTATATCCCAAGGAAATCTGAGTGAGAAAGGCTTTGTCCTTCTTTTCTAACAAGAACCACACGCATTATCTATTAACATAACCTTACCTTTTTTACTTTCTGTTTTTTATTAGAGTTTTTTTGTATCAAGTTGTGCCCTAAAACTCTACTTTCTGAAGAGCGTCATCATCGTGGCTGGTCTGGTGCAGCTGGTCAGTCAGACAGACATGCCTTAAAGGGTCTCCTAAGGCCTCTGCCATGTCTGCTGGTGACTACACTTCCATGTCCTTACAGTGTCTTCACAGGAATCCTGTCCCACGGTCTTGTCTTGTCCTTATATAACAGGAATCCTGTCCCACGGTCTTGTCTTGTCCTTATATAACAGGTATCCTGTCCCACGGTCTTGTCTTGTCCTTATATAACAGGAATCCTGTCCCACGGTCTTGTCTTGTCCTTATATAACAGGAATCCTGTCCCACGGTCTTGTCTTGTCCTTATATAACAGGAATCCTGTCCCACGGTCTTGTCTTGTCCTTATATAACAGGTATTCTGTCCCACGGTCTTGTCTTGTCCTTATATAACAGGTATCCTGTCCCACGGTCTTGTCTTGTCCTTATATAACAGGAATCCTGTCCCACGGTCTTGTCTTGTCCTTATATAACAGGTATCCTGTCCCACGGTCTTGTCTTGTCCTTATATAACAGGAATCCTGTCCCACGGTCTTGTCTTGTCCTTATATAACAGGAATCCTGTCCCACGGTCTTGTCTTGTCCTTATATAACAGGAATCCTGTCCCACGGTCTTGTCTTGTCCTTATATAACAGGAATCCTGTCCCACGGTCTTGTCTTGTCCTTATATAACAGGAATCCTGTCCCACGGTCTTGTCTTGTCCTTATATAATAGGAATCCTGTCCCACGGTCTTGTCTTGTCCTTATATAACAGGAATCCTGTCCCACGGTCTTGTCTTGTAGAAAACATAGAAAACACAAAACAGCCCCTGTCACGCCCTGACCACTCTACTATAGAAAATGACAACTTACTAGGGTCAGGACGTGACAATCCAACTATAATTGAGTTGAGCTCGAAGCCAAGTAGCAGAATTGACCTTCTCCTCGATAGCTACAGTAATTACAAACAGACTGCATCAGTATGGAAGTTGATAAACCATTTTGTCGCAAATCAACATTTATAAATAGATACAAATGCTGTAAGAATGACATAATAAAGGTGCTGTAAGAATGACATAATAAAGGTGATTTAATAATGACATAATAAAGGTGATTTAATAATGACATAATAAAGGTGCTGTAAGAATGACATAATAAAGGTGATTTAATAATGACATAATTAAGGTGATTTAATAATGACATAATAAAGGTGATTTAATTATTATATAATAAAGGTGATTTAATAATGACATAATAAAGGTGATTTAATAATGACATAATAAAGGTGATTTAATAATGACATAAAGGGGATTTAATAATTATATAATAAAGGTGATTTAATAATGACATAATAAAGGTGATCTAATAATGACATAATAAAGGTGATTTAATAATGACATAATAAAGGTGATTTAATAATGACATATTAAAGGTGATTTAATAATGACATAATAAAGGTGATCTAATAATGACATAATTAAGGTGCTGTACGAATGACATAATAAAGGTGATTTAATAATGACATAAAGGGGATTTAAGCGTTTACAAAGTGAACCTATATGACTATCACAGTTTAATACATTTACAGAGTGATCCTCTATCACAGTTTAATACATTGACAGAGTGATCCTCTATCACAGTTTAATACATTTACAGAGTGATCCTCTATCACAGTTTAATACATTTACAGAGTGATCCTCTATCACAGTTTAATACATTTACAGAGTGATCCTCTATCACAGTTTAATACATTTACAGAGTGATCCTCTATCCCAGTTTAATACATTTACAGAGTGATCCTCTATCCCAGTTTAATACATTTACAGAGTGATCCTCTATCACAGTTTAATACATTTACAGAGTGATTCTCTATCACAGTTTAATACATTTACAGAGTGATCCTCTATCACAGTTTAATACATTTACAGAGTGATCCTCTATCACAGTTTAATACATTTACAGGTCTTTCTTGGGGTCAGGTATTAATGTAGTCAGAGCTTGAGTCAAACTGGGAGGGAGAGAATTATTTACAATGCTTTCAGAAAAGACCTCCAACAGAAAAGATACCAACTGTTGAGAAAAAGTTGTGTTAAACTCAGCAGATACACCATCAGTCCCAGGAGACCTCCAACAGAAACAGTTCTATTAAACTCAGAAGATACACCATCAGTCCCAGGAGACCTCCAACAGAAACAGTTGTGTTAAACTCAGCAGATACACCATCAGTCCCAGGAGACCTCCAACAGAAACAGTTGTGTTAAACTCAGCAGATACACCATCAGTCCCAGGAGACCTCCAACAGAAACAGTTCTGTTAAACTCAGCAGATACACCATCAGTCCCAGGAGACCTCCAACAGAAACAGTTCTGTTTAACTCAGCAGATACACCATCAGTCCCAGGAGACCTCCAACAGAAACAGTTCTGTTAAACTCAGCAGATACACCATCAGTCCCCAGGAGACCTCCAACAGAAACAGTTCTGTTAAACTCAGCAGATACACCATCAGTCCCAGGAGACCTCCAACAGAAACAGTTCTGTTAAACTCAGCAGATACACCATCAGTCCCCAGGAGACCTCCAACAGAAACAGTTGTGTTAAACTCAGCAGATACACCATCAGTCCCCAGGAGACCTCCAACAGAAACAGTTCTGTTAAACTCAGCAGATACACAATCAGTCCCAGGAGACCTCCAACAGAAACAGTTGTGTTAAACTCAGCAGATACACCATCAGTCCCAGGAGACCTCCAACAGAAACAGTTGTGTTAAACTCAGCAGATACACCATCAGTCCCAGGAGACGTATTATGTTTAAGTTGTTCAATAGAATAAATGATGTGTTCAACTATAGTAGGGTCTTCACACTGTTCCCTGTCAGCCTCACCAACTGATTTCACATCCCCCAGACAATCAAAACAAAGAGTTGAGGACACCTCACAATACTGTAGAAGTTGAACTAAAGATGGAGATTATTAATATGGGATCATCTGTGATGAGACCAGTCATATTTCATTGCTGAATTGTATTATTTTTAGAGTGGTATTTTTCTAACCTGAAAAGAAAAACTGGTTTAATTTTGTCCACCCTCCTCTAGCCATTTCTACCTACATGTGACAAAGGTTCCGTCTGCTTTCAGTCTATAAATATCATCCAACTGGTGTTGTAGATCAAACAGAACAGATTTATCCTCCTCTGAAACACTTTCAACAGGCTTTTGAACAAGACAGGTGATCTTTGTAATAACACTTTCTACTTCAGCTCTCCTGGTCTTGGCAACAATACTCCCATGTTTTCTTGCATATTTTCCAACCTCATATTTAAAAAGCTCCCAGTTATTACTGTATGAATTGTTATTTAGAGCTTTGTTCCAGAAGTGTGTAATTACATTGTTTATCTCCATCTGGACCAACTCATGTTTTAATAGAGCTATTAATCTTCCAATAGGATGCTCTGCCAGGGCCATTATCAGAGATAAACAGTGTAATGTCAATATAAACAGCTCTATGATCAGTAAGGGCCATTATCAGAGATAAACAGTGTAATGTCAATATAAACAGCTCTATGATCAGTAAGGGCCATTATCAGAGATAAACAGTGTAATGTCAATATAAACAGCTCTATGATTAGTAAGGGCCATTATCAGAGATAAACAGTTTAATGTCAATATAAACAGCTCTATGACCAGTAAGGGCCATTATCAGAGATAAACAGTGTAATGTCAATATAAACAGCTCTATGATCAGTAAGGGCCATTATCAGAGATAAACAGTGTAATGTCAATATAAACAGCTCTATGATCAGTAAGGGCCATTATCAGAGATAAACAGTGTAATGTCAATATAAACAGCTCTATGGTCAGTAAGGGCCATTATCAGAGATAAACAGTGTAATGTCAATATAAACAGCTCTATGATCAGTAAGGGCCATTATCAGAGATAAACAGTGTAATGTCAATATAAACAGCTCTATGGTCAGTAAGGGCCATTATCAGAGATAAACAGTGTAATGTCAATATAAACAGCTCTATGATCAGTAAGGGCCATTATCAGAGATAAACAGTGTAATGTCAATATAAACAGCTCTATGATCAGTAAGGGCCATTATCAGAGATAAACAGTGTAATGTCAATATAAACAGCTCTATGATCAGTAAGGGCCATTATCAGAGATAAACAGTGTAATGTCAATATAAACAGCTCTATGGTCAGTAAGGGCCATTATCAGAGATAAACAGTGTAATGTCAATATAAACAGCTCTATGGTCAGTAAGGGGAGTGACCAGGATGTTAACAGAAATAGCCTGTTTATCAAAACATTGAGACACCAACCAAAGATCTGTGGTGATTGTCTGGACCGGGTCTTATTACTCCAAGTGGAAGACAAGTCATTAGGAAACTTTACTCTCCAATTATCTATCATATCAAACCTTTCCATAAACTGCCTCAAATAAATAAAATCCCCACCTACTATAAGTAAAGCATTAGGGAACTTGGTTAGCCAATGGAGAATACGCTTTTCCAAAGATTCAAGTCACTGATCATTTTCAAGTTTGGAATTGAACCAATAAATATTGGTTATAATGATGTTGTTACAGTTGATGACAAGACACCATTGAAATGATTCATTAGAGTGGTAACTCCAGCAGAGAGTTCAGAACCATGAATGACAGAAATCATTTCACCACTGAGATCTGTAGAAGTTGACGTAAATCTGTTTTAAGCTGTTTGGCAATATAAAAATAAGGCATTGCGCTATATATGATTTCTTAACCCCCCCGGCATTGAGTGAAACTATAGACAATGACAAAGTGGAATATAGAACAGGAAGTACTACGAGATAAACAACAATTACAACCTCCAGTAAAACTGAGAAGAAACCAGAGCTGGACACCATATAGATTTAAATGATTGTTATGCTGACACTATTCTCACTCAAAGATAACTGTCTGACCTCCATATAGATTTAAATGATTGTTATGCTGACACTATTCTCACTCAAAGATAACTGTCAGACCTCCATATAGATTTAAATGATTGTTATGCTGATACTATTCTCACTCAAAGATAACTGCCAGCCCAAGAAACAAAGCGCTCACTGCCTTTACTGCAGATATAAATAGCAAAAAGTGAGAAACTTTAAAAATAATAATAAATATCCATTACTCCAGTAGTCAGGTGCAGATAGAACTAAAGGTATATCACCTTAGAGCCGGGAGTGAGATCTGCTCACATCAGAGGTAGATATCTAGGTATGTTGACCATCAGTCACAGCCAGGAGTGAGATCTGCTCACATCAGAGGTAAATATCTAGGTAGCCTATGTTGACTATCAGTCACAGCCAGGAGTGAGATCTGTTCCCATCAGAGGTAAATATCTAGGTAGCCTATGTTGACCATCAGTCACAGCCAGGAGTGAGATCTGCTCACATCAGAGGTAGATATCTAGGTAGACTATGTTGACCATCAGTCACAGCCAGGAGTGAGATCTGCTCCCATCAGAGGTAGATATCTAGGTAGACTATGTTGACCATCAGTCACAGCCAGGAGTGAGATCTGCTCCCATCAGAGGTAGATATCTAGGTAGACTATGTTGACTATCAGTCACAGCCAGGAGTGAGATCTGCTCACATCAGAGGTAGATATCTAGGTAGACTATGTTGACCATCAGTCACAGCCAGGAGTGAGATCTGTTCCCATCAGAGGTAGATATCTAGGTAGACTATGTTGACCATCAGTCACAGCCAGGAGTGAGATCTGCTCCCATCAGAGGTAGATATCTAGGTATGTTAACCATCAGTCACAGCCAGGAGTGAGATCTGCTCACATCAGAGGTAGATATCTAGGTAGACTATGTTGACCATCAGTCACAGCCAGGAGTGAGATCTGCTCCCATCAGAGGTAGATATCTAGGTAGACTATGTTGACCATCAGTCACAGCCGGGAGTGAGATCTGCTCCCATCAGAGGTAGATATCTAGGTATGTTGACCATCAGTCACAGCCAGGAGTGAGATCTGCTCCCATCAGAGGTAGATATCTAGGTATGTTGACCATCAGCCACAGCCAGGAGTGAGATCTGCTCCCATCAGAGGTAGATATCTAGGTATGTTAACCATCAGTCACAGTCTATGACAGTCCTCAAGGAGGAACAAAATTCAACTTCAGTTGAAAAACTGGGAAAAACTACAGATCTCATTGTGGGGTAGGACACATGACATAAAGATGGTTAAAGCTCCTAAACTGAATGACGGACACATGTTATACAGATGGTTAAAGCTCCTAAACTGAATGACGGACACATGTTATACAGATGGTTAAAGCTCCTAAACTGAATGATGACCACATGTTATAAAGATGGTTAAAGCTCCTAAACTGAATGACGGACACATGTTATAAAGATGGTTACAGCTCCTAAACTGAATGACGGACACATGTTATAAAGATGGTTAAAGCTCCTAAACTGAATGACGGACACATGTTATAAAGATGGTTAAAGCTCCTAAAATGAATGACGGACACATGTTATAAAGATGGTTAAAGCTCCTTAACTGAATGATGACCACATGTTATAAAGATGGTTACAGCTCCTAAACTGAATGAAGGACACATGTTATAAAGATGGTTACAGCTCCTAAACTGAATGAAGACACATGTTATAAAGATGGTTACAGCTCCTTAACTGAATGATGACCACATGTTATAAAGATGGTTAAAGCTCCTAAACTGAATGATGACCACATGTTATAAAGATGGTTACAGCTCCTAAACTGAATGATGACCACATGTTATAAAGATGGTTAAAGCTCCTAAACTGAATGACGGACACATGTTATAAAGATGGTTACAGCTCCTTAACTGAATGACGTCATCAGCATGTTTCCACTGTCCATACCTGCCTACACCTTTAACACCAGAGACAACATGATTCATCTGGACTATTAAAAGGACCAGGATGAACCAAGCTACTTTACAGACAAAGACTTAGAAGGGAGGATTAAAGCTCCCTAACATGTAATTATATCAAGAAGACTTTATAACTGCCCTGATAGGCTCTTTATTGACAACTCTAATAGGCCAACTTGGGTCGACATGAAAGAAGAACTTAATGCCCCATTTGGACCATCATATTATCTGAACACTTAAATGTGGGACTGCAGAATCCCATCATGTCCCAAACTAAGAAATATGGAGTCAGATAAATAAGAGACGGACATCTTCACCTTTCCTGACAAGCTCTGCTTCGTTATAGAACAACCATGAATACACATTAGGAGGAAAGGTGGTTGTCTGGAAAGAGTAGGAGAGGTTTTGTTTTAGCCTCAACACTGATACATTTCACTTCTGCTTTTAGTGTCAACTTGAATTAGAGTGTGGCTGTGGAAGACTGGTCCCTTGATGATGTCTGCAAGTGGCTGAGTACCAATGATCTCCATGATTCCATCCCATCATTCCAAGGTTCACAATCTGTCTGCAGAATGCCAACTCTATTCAACTGTCCACTTTGCAACGAGCCTCCTTTCTCTGTGTCCAGACTACTCACACATATTGTCCTCTATCAGCAGCATGAACCACATGTTGTAATGACCTGTGAAGTTAAATGGGTGTGGGGAAAACAAATAGATGTTTCAGCATCTATCAGTCACACATCTACCAAAACCACACAGAGCTTTTAAGAGCCAACTTAGATGAGAATTGCCCTCATGATGAATTTGAGACTGGGACTGATCCCATTGAAGATGACATGAGCGATGTAGAGAGTCTGCCAGAGGCTGAATATGTTCAAGCCACAGAGATCAACACTGAGCAGCTAATTGAAGATCTCTAAAACAATATCTGTCTTTTTATTTAGTAAATCAGGAAAGAACACTGCATCCCAGCTACGGTACAGAATAACATTGTTGAGGACCTCAGAACCATTTTGGATGCATTTATGACCCACTACAGTGATCCCCTCAGGTTTCATCTGACAAATAAATATGGTTGAACATGACGATCTCAGGGACTTGCTTAACAACTCTGCAGTATTTGAGGAATGCATTAGATGCATAAGCTCTGAGTGGATGCTGGAGCATTACTGTGTGAAAGAATTGGACAACTGAAGTACCACTGAGCAACAAAGAAGGTTATAAAACAAGGTCATTTCAATACAGCTACATGGCCCCCAGGCTATATGAATATAAAGAGACATTAGACAAAACAACCATAATGAATCAGATTACATGGAGAGGAGGGACCTGATCCTAGATCATAATGAATCAGATTACATGGAGAGGAGGGACCTGATCCTAGATCATAATGAATCAGATTACATGGAGAGGAGGACCTGATCCTAGATCATAATGAATCAGATTACATGGAGAGGGGGACCTGATCCTAGACCATAATAAATCAGATTACATGGAGAGGGGGGGACCTGATCCTAGATCATAATGAATCAGATAACATGGAGAGGAGGGGACCTGATCCTATATCATAATGAATCAGATTACATGGAGAGGAGGGACCTGATCCTAGATCATCATGAATCAGATTACATGGAGAGGGGGGACCTGATCCTAGATCATAATGAATCAGATTACATGGAGAGGGGGGACCTGATCCTATATCATAATGAATCAGATTACATGGAGAGGGGGGACCTGATCCTAGATCATAATGAATCAGATTACATGGAGAGGGGGGACCTGATCCTAGATCATAATGAATCAGATTACATGGAGAGGGGGACCTGATCCTAGATCATAATGAATCAGATTACATGGAGAGGAGGGACCTGATCCTAGATCATAATGAATCAGATTACATGGAGAGGGGGACCTGATCCTAGATCATAATGAATCAGATTACATGGAGAGGGGGACCTGATCCTAGATCAGCACTCCTCCTCTGGGACACTGCCTGTATAAAACAGAACACATTGTTGTAAAGTCTAGGTTCAGCAGGTGTTTACTGCCATCTAGTGGATGATACCAATAAAACACTTTATTTTCAGGGTGGGGAGACGGCTGATTGAAACCGAAAGTAAAGTTGTTCTTTTGTTCAGGATCCATTTTGAGACGACAGAGCAGAAGACACTATATGGAGATTATTGAAAAATAAAGTAAGTGTTTCTGAACATTAATTTATTCTAATCGACAGAGTAAGAGAATGAATACCAGGAATGAGATATTACTAGTTAGTAGAACTGCTACTTGAGCTGAGTTGCTGACAGACAGCAGTTTTCAAAGTGGAAACTAATCAGTAGGTCTACATGTTATCAGTAAAACGTCTGGTAAAGATGGTGGAGGAGCTTTTACATTATATGGTTTTATGTTTATCTCAGGGTTTCTCAATCCTTTTGTTCTTACCAGCACTTACACACCTGATTCAACTAATCATTAAATATTTTATGACAGTTTAATATTTGAGGCATACAAATTAACATTCTCAAATAATTAAAACCTTTTGGGTTTGTAGGCCTGTTAACAATTATTATAGTCCTACAGTAACTCACATTCTGGAGGAAAAAGCACAGCTAAAATTGGTTTCCAGTAAATTATATGTTTATCAAAAATAATGTAAGAGAGATGTCTTGAAGAAACGCATCTGGGTTTAGAACTCTGTGTCTCAGTGCCCTGCGACAGTGGAAAGTTCGTTTTGCATGGCCCGGTGCTACAGGTGAGTGGAGTTTTATTTTAAGGCACAATGGAATGGTCTAAAATGCGTAAACTCTGCTCACCCGGGGAGCCGGGCAATGCAAAACGAATTCACCCAGTGACCGTTACATTATTTCCTTATATGAAATTGAAAGTAACTTTGTAGCCCACGCAGTTACAAAATGTCTGTTGAAACTGTGGCTCATATGTCTCTAGAATATTAGAACAGTGGTGGAAAAAGTACTCAATTCTCATACTTGAGTAAAAGTAAAGATACCTTCATAGAAAATGACTCAATTAAAAGGGAAAGTCACCCAGTAAAATACTTCTTCAGTAAAAGTCAAAGTATTTGGTTTCAAATATAATTAAGTATCAAAAGTAAATGTAATTGCTAAAATATACTTAAGCATCAATAGTAAAAGTAAAGAAGTGATAGTTTAAAATTCCTTTTATTAAGCAAACCAGACGGCACAATTTTCTTGTTATTTTAATTTACGGATAGCCAGGGTCACACTGCAACACTCAGACATCATTTAAAAATGAAGCATTTGTGTTTAGTGAGTCTGCCAGATCAGAGGCAGTAGGGATGACCAGGGTTGTTCTCTTGATAATTGTGCAAATTGGACAATTTTCTGTCCTGCTAAGCATTCAAAATGCAACGAGTACTTTTGGGTGTCAGGGAAAATGTATGCAGTAAAAAGTACTTAATTTTCTTTTTGAATGTAGTGAATTAAAAGTAAAAGTTGTTAAAAATATAGATAGTAAAGGACAGATACCCCCAAAAACGACTTAAGTAGTACTTTAAAGTATTTTTACTGAAGTACTTTACACCACTGCATTAGAAGACAGATAAATGTGATGATTTGAAGGAAAGACGAGCAGATTCTGGTAGGTAGGCTACAAACTATTATAAAGTTAGGTCGTCGTCAGACATTCAACAGTCACAGTAGGTTTGAGCTACAGTATGATCACTAATCATGCCGACAAACCTGATGGTCTCGGTTGGAAATGTTGTGAAAAAGTATCTGGCCTCGGCTATAAATATCTGGCATTACTCATCTCATATGTATATACTGTATTCTATACTATTCTACTGTATCTTAGTCTATGTATTACTCATCTCATATGTATATACTGTATTCTATCCTATTCTACTGTATCTTAGTCTATGTATTACTCATCTCATATGTATATACTGTATTCTATTCTACTGTATCTGTCTATGTATTACTCATCTCATATGTATATACTGTATTCTATTCTACTGTATCTGTCTATGCAGCGTTGACATTGCTCGTCCATATATTTATATATTCTTATTCTTATTCCATTACTTAGATTTGTGTGTATTAGGTATTTGCTGTGAAATTGTTAGATATTACTGCACTGTTGGAGCTACGAACACAAGCATTTCACTACACCCGCAACAACAACTGCTAAACACATGTGACTTCATTTCTTATGAAATTGTTTTTTCCCCACTCATTCATCTCTTTACGTTGCTTATTTATATTCAGTGGCCTGGCTGCATCCAGACTGTCAAAGGCCCATCCTGGTAGATCTGAACCTAATGCAGCTTGGAGTGATCAGATGACAGAAGTCACATTTAGGTGCCAGGTCTTCAGCAGGCTTGAAACGTGATACTGATTTTCATACTAAGAGGGACCAGGAGTCTGTTGATTGGCCAGTCATTGGGTTCATTTGTTGAAATCAAATCAAGCTTTATTTATACAGCACATTTCAGACATGGATCCAACACAATGGCTTCATAGGAAAAAACAAAAATAAACAATTATTTACCACAACAAACATAAGTGGATAAAAAACAGAAGGTTAACAACTGAAAGATGGAAATGCCATCGATTAAAATACTAAGAATTGGATGCAATATCCAACCCAAAATACCAGCTTGTTTTACTACATTGTTTGTTGTTACGTTCCCCACCAAGAAAAATCTCAAATGTTTCTCAAACAGAAGAGGGACTAACAAAGACTCACTGACAACAACCACAACTAAACA
Source organism: Salmo salar (assembly GCF_965601325.2). NCBI lineage: Eukaryota > Metazoa > Chordata > Actinopteri > Salmoniformes > Salmonidae > Salmo > Salmo salar. Next base: position 309,219 of record NW_027675475.1, read on the forward strand.
GGTGGGGTTTTAGGAGGGGTTCTGAAAGACACTATGGGGGTGTCCACTGAAAGTTGACTAGTAACAACAACTGGGACCTAAAAGGACACCCACCATGAGACCCACTAAATCTGCCCAAGAAGAGGAAAACAAAAGAAAAACCCACACCAAACTTAAAGACAGGAAGCAAACCAAAAAGGTGGAGCAACTAAAGGTGTTGACTCTCCACATGTATCAAGACAACTGGAGCACTGGGCCAGACACTCTTAAATAGAACCTGGACCAGCTCAGGTGAAACACCTTCCCACTAACGAGATGGACAAGCCAGCACAGGTGTAACACATACTGACTAACGAGGTGACACCAATCAGTGCGTCCTACATGCTAACGAGCTAGACGGGCTAACGAGCTAGACGTGCTAAAGTCCAACTTCAAAACATAAATGGAAAAACCAAAGCCTGTAACACCTTCCCCCTTAAGACAACAAATATGTCCTATATTTTTGTTGGACAAGTTTGCTTACCACCAACAGAAAACAACTTCCATTTCACATGATAATCAACTACAATGCTTCACCTTCACCAATATAAACATGGTGTCTACTGGCTGTCAACTATTAAAAAGAATTAAAAAAAACACGTATTTCTAAATAATAATATACAATCGTATTTTTTGTCCTTTTTCTTTCCATAGAATCCTTCCTAAAACTCACTAGCTTCTAGAACTCTCGTCTTCCTAAAACTCACTAGTTTCTAGAACTCTCGTCTTCCTAAAACTCACTAGCTTCTAGAACTCTCGTCTTCCTAAAACTCACTAGCTTCTAGAACTCTCGTCTTCCTAAAACTCACTAGCTTCTAGAACTCTCGTCTTCCTAAAACTCACTAGCTTCTAGAACTCTCGTCTTCCTAAAACTCACTAGCTTCTAGAACTCTCGTCTTCCTAAAACTAACTAGCTTCTAGAACTCTCATCTTCCTAAAACTCACTAGCTTCTAGAACTCTCGTCTTCCTAAAACTCACTAGCTTCTAGAACTCTCGTCTTCCTAAAACTCACTAGCTTCTAGAACTCTCGTCTTCCTAAAACTCACTAGCTTCTAGAACTCTCGTCTTCCTAAAACTCACTAGCTTCTAGAACTCTCATCTTCCTAAAACTCACTAGCTTCTAGAACTCTCGTCTTCCTAAAACTCACTAGCTTCTAGAACTCTCGTCTTCCTAAAACTCACTAGCTTCTAGAACTCTCGTCTTCCTAAAACTCACTAGCTTCTAGAACTCTCGTCTTCCTAAAACTCACTAGCTTCTAGAACTCTCGTCCCCTTGGAACGAGCCCAAACAAAACTCATCTCCAATACGGAAAAACATGCAGTCATAATAAATTGTGATCCATGGCAATGCACTGGCTAAACACAAAACACTCAACTTTTTAACTGCCCACCCTTGAGACAATCAGCAACCAAGTTGTCCTCACCACAGACATGTCTGATTTCAAGAGGAAACTCCTGAAATATCCATAGTAACTTTCCACCTCACTGCAGAGCTTCTCTCTCTATTCAGGGTTCACTAGATAGGCATGTTGTTGGATCGGGGCCCAGTCCCCAATGTCATGCTCTAGTACATTTGGGTTGGCACATCTGAGAATGAACCCTGATATTCTAAAAGCAGGATAACAATGTCAATATAATTGTACCCAAAAATTGTCAGTTGGTTGCATGAATAAGTATTACATGAATTGTAAATATGAAATATCAAAACCAAATGTACACCCCTTTGTTAATACATATTGACAATAAAGAACCTAATGGTGAGGCATGAAATAATAAAAAAAATCTGATTTTGTCAGGCTGAATGTTTTAAATTTTTTAAATTTTACATTTTAGTCATTTAGCAGACGCTCTTATCCAGAGCGACGTACAGTAGTGAATGCATATATTTCATTAAAAAAAAATTGTACTTTTTTATTTTATTTTTTATAAATATGAGGTGATTTGAGTCATGCTTCTTCAGTAGTGGAATAAAGACAATTAGCACTTGAATGTTGTAAATAAATACTGGAGTGATGTAGGATTGTTAATAAAATTGATTATAGACCAATTTATTATACTGCGTCCATGTGTATAGGCTGCAAGTACGTTGAAATGAAGCTGTTTTCAAGTCATTGAAAAAACGACCAGAAAATACCTCTTTTCAACTTTCACTTTCAACTACAACGAACATATATTGGATGTCGGGCATAGTCTTATTTTCAACGTCTTTTCAATGACATGTTGCTAGGTGGGATATCCCCAATGTCAAAACACAGTTTTAACGTGTCCAAATCAATAACCAATAAGCAGAAACAGTTGGTGATATATTGAAAACCTAAACATTTCGAAGTGTTGCATTTTGATTCAAGTGGGTCACCAACATGGTAAGTGTAATACATTTTTTTTGTCACTTTTTGTTAAATCTCATAAATAGTAACTCTTCCAATTCAGAGTCTGGATTTTCCCCCTGAGGCTAATATCCATATCATGTTGAAATCAATAGAACAGGGGACAAACGTTTAGGGTTCTACATTGTGACATCATTAAAATACTCCTTCTACAATGTTAAAACATTCTACATTGTGACATTATTTCATTGATATCATGAAACAACTCCTTCATGAATTTTCTGGTGTTTAATCAGAGAGCTTTTATCAAAGTATCTCTTGTCACACTGATCACAGCCATAAGGTTTCTCTCCTGTGTGTGTTCTCTGGTGTTTAGTCAGACTGCTAGTTGTAGTAAAACTCTTCCCACATTGATCACAGCTAAAAGATTTCTTTCCTGTGTGTGTTCTATGGTGTATCTTCAGATGGCTAGAACGAAAAAAACTCTTCCCACATTGATCACAGCTATATGATTTCTCTCCTGTGTGTGTTCTATGGTGTACCTTCAGACTGCTAGAACAAAAAAAACTCTTCCCACATTGAGTACAGCTATATGATTTCTCTCCTGTGTGTGTTCTATGGTGTACCTTCAGACTGCTAGAACGAAAAAAACTCTTCCCACATTGAGTACAGCTATATGATTTCTCTCGTATCTCTCCTGTGTGTGTTCTATGGTGTACCTTCAGACTGCTAGAACAAAAAAAACTCTTCCCACATTGAGTACAGCTATATGATTTCTCTCCTGTGTGTGTTCTATGGTGTACCTTCAGACTGCTAGAACGAAAAAAACTCTTCCCACATTGAGTACAGCTATATGGTTTCTCTCGTTTCTCTCCTGTGTGCGTTCTCTGATGTGATATCAGGCTTCTTGACTGGGTATAACTCTTTCCACATTGATTACAGCTAAAAGGTTTCTCTCCTGTGTGTGTTTTCTGGTGTCTCTTCAGACAGCTAGAACGAAAAAAACTCTTCCCACATTGAGTACAGCTAAAAGGTTTCTCTCCTGTGTGTGTTTCTGATGTGCTGTCAGGCTACCTAACAGGGCATAACTCCTTCCACAGTGATTACAGCTAAAAGGTTTCTCTCCTGTGTGTGTTCTCTGATGTGCTGTCAGGCTACCTAACAGGGCATAACTTCTTCCACATTGATTACAGCTAAAAGGTTTCTCTCCTGTGTGTGTTCTCTGATGTGATATCAGGCTACCTGACTGGGTAAAACTCTTCCCACATTGATTACAGCTAAAAGGTTTCTCTCCTGTGTGTGTGTTTTCTGGTGTTTCTTCAGACAGCTAGAACGAAAAAAACGCTTCCCACATTGAGTACAGCTAAAAGGTTTCTCTCCTGTGTGTGTTCTCTGATGTGATTTCAGGCTACCTGACTCTCTATAACTCTTTCCACATTGATTACAGCTAAAAGCTTTCTCTCCTGTGTGTGTTATCTGGTGTCTCTTCAGACAGCTAGAATTAACAAAACTCTTCCCACACTGAGTACAGCTAAAAGGTTTCTCTCCTGTGTGTGTTCTCTGATGTGATATCAGGCTACCTGACAGGGCATAACTCTTCCCACATTGAGTATAGCCAAAAGGTTTCTCTTCAGTGTGAATTCTTTGATGTATTTTAAGTTTTACTGAGGAGTTGAATCTTTTCCCACAATCAGAGCAGAAGTAAGATTTCTTCCCTGTGGGTCTCTGCAGGTGTTTCTTGAGGAGTTCTGATCTGGAGAGACTCTTCTCTGCCTCTTCAGCATCATGAGGTTGTTGAGGCTCCCCAGAGGATCCACTATAGTCCCGTCTCTCTCCTGTGTGAACAACAAAGTCATACAGATTGTTAAATGCCCACAACAGCAGAAATCCACTGTTTATTTGAGGTAAAAAGGGATGACCAGAGAGTACCCATGAAGTTGTACAACATTTGACAAGACAGTCAAGACCTAAGCAGTGTGCCAGATGACCTTTGGCCTCCAATATAGGCCCCTTTCTGTGTTTGCTAAAATTGCAGCGATGCACACGCAATTTGGTTGTAGAAACTCCTCCATTCTAATGAGGAAACCACTAGTTATGGATGTAGTATATCTGGTAATGAGGAAACCACTAGTTATGGATGTAGTATATCTGGTAATGAGGAAACCACTAGTTATGGATGTAGTATATCTGGTAATGAGGAAACCACTAGTTATGTATGTAGTATATCTGGTAATGAGGAAACCACTAGTTATGGATGTAGTATATCTGGTAATGAGGAAACCACTAGTTATGGATGTAGTATATCTGGTAATGAGGAAACCACTAGTTATGGATGTAGTATATCTGGTAATGAGCAAACCACTAGTTCAAGACAGGCAGTAATAAAGCCTCTCTTGAAAAAGCCAAACTTTGACCTAGAAAATATAAAAAACTATCAGCCTATATCGAATCTTCCATTCCTCTCAAAACTTTTTGAAAAAGCTGTTGCGCAGCAACTCACTGCCTTCCTGAAGACAAACAATGTATATGAAACGCTTCAGTCTGGTTTTAGACCCCATCATAGCACTGAGACTGCACTTGTGAAGGTGGTAAATGACATTTTAATGACGTCAGACCGAGGCTCTGCATCAGTCCCCGTGCTCCTAGATCTTAGTGCTGCTTTTGATACCATCGATCACCACATTCTTTTGGAGAGATTGGAAACCCAAATTGGTCTACATGGACAAGTTCTGGCCTGGTTTAGATCTTATCTGTCGGAAAGATATCAGTTTGTCTCTGTGAATGGTTTGTCCTCTGACAAATCAACTGTAAATTTCGGTGTTCCTCAAGGTTCTGTTTAAGGACCACTATTGTTTTCACTATATATTTTACCTCTTGGGGATGTCATTCGAAAACATAATGTTAACTTTCACTACTATGCGGACGACACACAGCTGTACATTTCGATGAAACATGGTGAAGCCCCAAAATTGTCCTCGCTGGAAGCCTGCGTTTCAGACATAAGGAAGTGGATGGCTGCAAACTTTCTACTTTTAAACTCGGACAAAACAGAGATGCTTGTTCTAGGTCCCAAGAAACAAAGAGATCTTCTGTTGAATCTGACAATTAATCTTGATGGTTGTACAGTCATCTCAAATAAAACTGTGAAGGACCTCGGCGTTACTCTGGACCCTGATCTCTCTTTTGAAGAACATATCAAGACTGTTTCAAGGACAGCTTTTTTCCATCTACGTAACATTGCGAAAATCAGAAACTTTCTGTCCAAAAATTATGCAGAAAAATGTATCCATGCTTTTGTTACTTCTTGGTTGGACTACTGCAATGCTCTACTTTCCGGCTACCCGGATAAAGCACTAAATAAACTTCAGTTAGTGCTAAATACGGCTGCTAGAATCCTGACTAGAACCAAAAAATTGTCATATTACTCCAGTGCTAGCCTCCCTACACTGGCTTCCTGTTTAGGCAAGGGCTAATTTCAAGGTTTTACTGCTAACCTACAAAGCATTACATGGGCTTGCTCCTACCTATCTTTCCGATTTGGTCCTGCCGTACATACCTACACGTACGCTATGGTCACAAGACGCACGCCTCCTAATTGTCCCTAGAGTTTCTAAGCAAACAGCTGGAGGCAGGGCTTTCTCCTATAGAGCGCCATTTTAATGGAATGGTCTGCCTACCCATGTGAGAGACGCAGACTCGGTCTCAACCTTTAAGTCTTTACTGAAGACTCATCTCTTCTGTAGGTCCTATGATTTAGTGTAGTCTGGCCCAGGAGCGTGAAGGTGAACGGAAAGGCTCTGGAGCAACGAACCGCCCTTGCTGTCTCTGCCTGGCCGGTTCCCCTCTCTCCACTGGAATTCTCTGCCTCTAACCCTATTACAGGGGCTGAGTCACTGGCTTATTGGTGTTCTTCCATGCCGTCCCTAGGAGGGGTGCGTCACTTGAGTGGGTTGAGTCACTGACGTGGTCTTCCTGTCTGGGTTGGCGCCCCCCCTTGGGTTGTGCCGTGGCGGAGATCTTTGTGGGCTATACTCGGCCTTGTCTCAGGATGGTAAGTTGGTGGTTGAAGTTATCCCTCTAGTGGTGTGGGGGCTGTGCTTTGGCAAAGTGGGTGGGGTTATATCTTTCCTGTTTGACCCTGTCCGGGGGTATCGTCGGATGGGGCCACAGTGTCTTCTGACACCTCCTGTCTCAGCCTCCAGTATTTATGCTGCAGTAGTTTATGTGTCGGGGGGCTAGGGTCAGTCTGTTATATATAGAGTTTTTCTCCTGTCTTATCCGGTGTCCTGTGTGAATTTAAGTATGCTCTCTCTAATTCGCTCTCTCTAATTCTCTCTCTCGTTCTTTCTCTCTCTCGGAGGACCTGAGCCCTAGGACCATGCTTCAGGACTACCTGGCATGATGACTCCTTGCTGTCCCCAGTCCAACCTGGCCGTGCTGCTGCTCCAGTTTCAACTGTTGTGCCTGCGGCTATGGAACCCTGACCTGTTCACCAGACATGCTACCTGTCCCAGACCTGCTGTCCCAGACCTGCTGGAACCCTGACCTGTTCACCGGATGTGCTACCTGTCCCAGACCTGCTGTTTTCAACTCTCTAGAGACAGCAGGAGCAGTAGAGATACTCTCAATGATCGGCTATGAAAAGCCAACTGACATTTACTCTTGTGGTGCTGACTTGTTACACCCTCGACAACTACTGTGATTATTATTATTTGACCCTGCTGGTCATTTATGAACATTTGAACATCTTGGCCATGTTCTGTTATAATCTCCACCCGGCACAGCCAGAAGAGGACTGACCACCCCTCATAGCATGGTTCCTCTCTAGGTTTCTTCCTAGGTTCTGGCCTTTCTACTGAGTTTTTCCTAGCCACTGTGCTTCTACACCTGCATTGCTTGCTGTTTGGGGTTTTAGGCTGGGTTTCTGTACAGCACTTTGAGATATCAGCTGATGTAAGAAGGGCTATATAAATAGATTTGATTTGATAAATTGGTTGAGAACTTGTTGGAGGCTATTTTGTTGCAATACCCATCTATGTTTAAAACCTGTTTTCTCTACAGGATGTTTCTGATCTGCCAATGGCCTGGGGGAATGAGAATGGCCAAGACCATTGTGTAAAAGGGGAGGAGTTGTGGTTTGTATGACTAACAATGTAGGCAGAGGAAGGTTGAGACCGGATTGTCATAGGTAACAGTAATGCCTCTGGCTCGGATGTAGATGCATGGACGTGTGCATCGTACCCCCTGGTTTAGCACCTCATGAAATACTCACAGGAAGACCCATGAGAATCCTAAACACCCCGTTCCCACAGAACAGGTTGACACTGACGGGTTGCGAGGATCAAATGGTAAGCTACTGTGCTGCACTCAACAATGTTCTGAAATCTATTTTCCCCAGGATAAAAGTGGCTTTGCCTGAACCAAAAGGAGGACAGCTCCACAAATTGCAGCCAGGAGATTGAGTGATCAACAAAGACCTCCACAGAAAGACTTGGCACCAACAGCGCTGGACTGGTCCATTCCAGGTGCTCCTGACGGTTGCAGAGCGGTCGACGTGGGTTCACGCAAGCCACTGCAGGAAAGTGCCCCACAACCCAGACGAAGATGTACCAGCCGATGAATCGTCATATGTGACCCCAGTGGCCATAGAAAGACCAGGACCGGACTCTATGCATCATTTCGTGGTCAGTCTTTTCATTGTTAGCTGTTGTCTGGGCCCTTAGAGAAGTGACAACAACATTTACATTTTACATTTTAGTCATTTAGCAGACGCTCTTATCCAGAGCGACTTACAGTAGTGAATGCATACATTTCATACATTTTTTATTTTTTTCTGTGCTGGCCCCCCGTGGGAATCGAACCCACAACCCTGGCGTTGCAAACACCATGCTCTACCAACTGAGCTACAGCTAACTGAGCTACAGCTATATAACAATACAACTGAAGTATACAACACCAGCATAGTCCCACGGTGGGACTTAAATAACAGCCGCTCCAGCTCAAGCCAATGGCTCAGGATGGGAGTCCAGGTAATAATAGCTGCCCCGTTGTTTAAGAAGACAGAGATGGATGCAGCGGCGTGATGATTGTCCTCTTTGTACATATGAAGAGTGTACTTCTGTATAACTGTTTCATTGTTTAAGAACACGGAGATTGATGCATCGGCGTGATGATTGTCCTCTTTGTACAGATGAAGAGTGTACTTCTGTAGAACTGTTTTCATTGTTTAATGATTCCCTGTTTTGCACCATGTGAAGGTAAAACACTCAGTGGCTCAACAGAAGCCATTTACACAGATAATGTACTAGTGTAAGAAAAATCCCCCCAATGCTTTAGGTTTTGCTTAGATTATGGCATTATTGACTTATCTTATGAATTATTACTCACATGCTTACTTGTAATTTTGTATTAGGTTGAGATTAGTCTCAAAACTGTGGAATATAGTGGTAAAATTACAAACTCTATTATGCACATCATTTATATACACCTTAAATCTAAACATTTCCACTGTCTGTTTCTCTCATGTAAGAAGAAGCCAGTGTTTTCCCTCTCTTGTTTCTCAGTAACTTAGTCACGTGGCCAAAGACAAAAGGGCCGTCTGAGAGTGACCAGTTTTTTGGTCCATCCTGTTCTTTCCCTATCTTTCAAGGGTACAGCTGTGTGGAGATATGAAGACAACAGAGGCTCGCTTGAGCAGCAGCGACAATTCTATCAGCAGAAAGAAGTAAGAAAACTGGCATTATCACTTGTTTGTACGCTCTGCCCCCACCATGATCTCACACACCTGCTAAACTCCCATAGAGACAAAAGAGGTTGTATTTTCCTATAAAGGCTGAGACCCAACTCTTGTTTGTTGGGCTTTTGACTGTTGCACCTGTTGTGCGATTATTAACCAGCTCCCTTTTATGCAAATCTTATTTTTTTTAAAATAGTTGTTTGGAGGAATCTACTGTCTCTCTCTTCCTTTCTGGTTAGAATTTCCACGACAACTTCCTGTGAAGCAACGGAGAAAGAAAAGGAGAGATTCGTCTATATGGCTCCATCTCAAATGATACCCTTTGACACCCCATAGGTCACTACTATTTACCAGAGCCACATAGTACTATGTGTTTACTATATAGGGAATGCAGACCAGAAGCAGTGGTGCTCTCTTGTGGATGACTTATGTGGCTCTGTAAGTCATTTAGGAAATAGAATTTTAACTAAATATACATTTGAGATGAAGCCTTATACAACGCAGGGATTTTTCTGCCACAGAAACCCTTGGGGGGGGGCCGCCTAAAATTATTTTTGGGACGCTTAAGTCCAAACTGTAATTTTATTTATAATAAAGTATGTAAAAAAGACAATGGACCTACAAGCATGTATGTTTTAATAATATAATATTTGTGAAATTCCAAAAAGAATGAATTTAACAATATTGATATTGTTTTTAAGTTTGAGCAAAATAACACAGCACTTGCCATGGCAAAATGCATAGAATTGCAGGAAATTAACTTTAAAACTGCAAAAATGCATGTCTTAAAAATGGCGATAAAAAAAAAACACAAAGATGGCAGCCTTTATAAATTCAGCTGTGCCGACTGCGCCAATTGCCGCGCCCTGCCACGCCCCCTGTCACACCCACCACCCTAAGCCCCGTTTTAATCCAGAAAAAAACCCTGCAATGTTCAATCACAGTGAAGTTTCTGCACTTCTTGTGAGGTCACAGAGGCAGATGAGCACTTCCTGTGAGGTTACAGTGCTTTCAGTGAGAGCTCTCAGTCATTAGAGGCTCTGGTTTGAATTGTAAACAGGGTACACTGTGAGGACTGCGACGGCCCCCTACCAAGTCCAGCAAACAATAAATAAAACGTGCCTTTGTGCCCCACGGGTGAGTAGGGTGGGGGGATGTGATGGTGTTTGGACGAAGAGGAAATATACCATCCCCTAACACTGGAATTACACACACATCAGCTGACAGCAACGTTTCTCTCCGCACGCTTCCCTCTTGCTCACCTGGGATCTGTCCTGCTCTACCCACAAACCACAAGTAATCCAGCGTCATGTACAAAGAAAAGATTACTAGATGAAAAAAACAGATGATTAGTTGGAGGTTCTCTTCCTCCTCCTCCTCCTCTTGGTTCTCCATGTAGCCTCCACAGGCAGGCAGCGCCCTCCAGTGGGTCTGGCAGTAGCTAGATCATTTACATCCCTGTCTTCCTGACGGTATTATACTAATTCTGGTTCTACTGAGTAACTAGATCACATCCCTGTCTTCCTGACTGAATTATACTAATTCTGTTTCTACTGAGTAACTAGATCACCTCTCTGTCTTCCTGACTGTATTATACTAATTCTGTTTCTACTGAGTGTACGAAAAATTAACAACACCTTCCTAATATTGAGTTGCCCCCACCCACCCTTTTGCACTCAGAACAGTCTCAATTCGTTGGGGCATTGGACTCTACAAGGTGTCGAAAGCGTTCCACAGGGATGCTGGCCCATGTTGACTCCAATGCTTCCCACAGTTGTCAAGTTGGCTGGATGTCCTTTGGGTGGTGGACCATTATTGATACACACGGGTAACGGTTGAGCGTCAAAAACCCAGCAGCGTTGCAGTTCTTGACACAAACCAGTGTGCCTGGCACCTACTACCATACCCCGTTCAAAGGAACTTAAATACACGATATATACAAAAGTATGTGAAAACCCCTTCAAAGTAGTGGATTCAGCAATTTCAGACACACGTTGCTGACAGGTCTATAAAATTGAGCACACAGCCATGCAATCTCCATAGACAAACATTGGCAGCAGAATGGCAGTACTGAAGAGCTCAGTGATTTTCAACTTGGCACCGTCATAGGATGCCACCTTTCCAACAAGTCAGTTTGTCAAATGTCTGCCCTGCTAGAGCTGCCCTGGTCAACTGTAAGTGCTGTTATAGTGAAGTGGAAACGTCTAGGAGCAACAACGGCTCAGCCGCGAAGTGGTAGGCCACACAAGCTCAGAGAACGGGACCACTGAGTGCTGAAGCGCGTAGCACATAAAAAAGCATTCTCAGTTGCAACACTCACTGCTGAGTTTCAAACGGTCTCTGGAAACAACGTCAGCAGAAGAACTGTTAGTCGGGAGCTTCATGAAATTGGTTTCCATGGTAGAGAACCCACACACAAGCCAAAAATCACTGCAAATCAAAGTGTCGGCTGGAGTGGTGTAAATCTTGCCGCCATTGGACTCTGGAGCAGTGAAACATGTATTCTGGAGTGATTAATCACGTTTCACAATCTGGCAGTCCGACGGACGAATCTGGGTTTGGTGGATGCCAGGAGAACGCTACCCCAATGCATAGTGCCAAATGTAAAGTTTGGTGAAGGAGGAATAAGGATCTTGGGCTGTTTTTCAGTTTCGGGCTAGGCCCCTTAGTTTCAATGAAGGGAAATCTTAAAGCTACAGTATTCAATGGCATTCTAGACGATTCTGTGCTTTGTGGCAACAGTTTGGGGAAGGCCCTTTCCTGTTTCAGCATGATAATGCCCCTGTGCATAAAGCAAGGTCAATACAGAAATGGTTTGTCAAGATCGACGTGGAAGAACTTGACTGGCCTGCAAACCTCAACCCACCTCAACCCCATTGAACACATTTGGGATGAATTGGAACACTGACTGCGAGCCAGGCCTAATTGCCCAACATCAGTGCCCAACATCAATAATGTTTGTGGCTGAATGGAAGAAAGTCTCCGCAGCAATGTTCCAACATCTAGCAGCAAATGGGGGAACCAACTCCATGTCAAAGCCCATGATTTTGGATTGAGATGTTCTATGAGCATGTGTCCACATACTTTTTGTAGTGTATTTTATCTTGCCCATTCACAGTCCGAATGACACACACACAATCCATGTCTCAATTGTCTCAAGACTCCAAAAACCATTTTTTAACCTGTCTCCTCTCATTTATCTACACTGATTGAAGTGGATTTAAAAAGTAACATCAATAAGGGATCAAAGCTTTCACCTGGTCAGTCTGTCATAATGTTTTGTACACTCAGTGTCTGACAGGATTGGATGTTTATTTTATTAAATGATTTTAGTCATTTAGCAGACGCTCTTATTCAGAGTGACTTACAGGAGAAATTACGGTTAAGTGCCTTGCTTAAGGGCACACCGGCAGGTTTTTCACCATGTTGGCTTGGGGATTTGAACTGCTGTTAACCGCTAGGCTACCTGCCACCCTATGCATGCAATGTCAATGTTGTTTGACTTGTTTGTGTATCAGCACATTGACCTAGTCTCACTGCAACACTGCGTCCATGTTGCTTGACACAGGCGTTTTCAAAGAACCTTTAGTCAAGGTGAGCTTCGCTCCCACTCAGTCTGTCTTATCAGACTTCCTGGTCTAACTGATTAACTTAATACTCAAACCTTATTGGCCGTTGAAAAGATTCAGTGGAACTCCCAGGGAGGGTTGGGGCACGTCTTTCAAACTTCCAAAATTATTTATTTTATTAGACTTTTTATTTTATTAGAACATTCAAAAGTACAACAGTAAGGCTACAATTTATACGATGACATTACAGTGATAGTTCAGCGATTTGAAATATTTAGATATTTGTTTCCTTACCATGAAAGCAGTCTATGGATAAGGAATCGGAGTGACTGCAATCCACAGTCAGAGTGACTGCAAGATCCACCCCCACACGGGAATATTTACCGTGCACCCACCTCCCACACAGGAACATTTACCCTGCACCCCACCTCCCACAGAGGAACATTTACCCTGCACCCCACCTCCCACACAGGAACATTTACCCTGCACCCCACCTCCCACAGAGGAACATTTACCCTGCACCACACCTCCCACACACAGGAACATTTACCCTGCACCCCACCTCCCCCACAGGAACATTTACCCTGCATCCCACCTCCCCCACAGGAACATTTACCCTGCACCCCACCTCCCCCACAGGAACATTTACCCTGCACCCCACCTCCCCCACAGGAACATTTACCCTGCACCCCACCTCCCCCACACAGGAACATTTACCCTGCACCCCACCTCCCACACAGGAACATTTACCCTGCACCCCACCTCCCCCACACAGGAACATTTACAAAGCACCCTCACCTCCCACACAGGAACATTTACCCTGCACCCCACCTCCCACACAGGAACATTTACCCTGCAACCCACCTCCCACACAGGAACATTTACCCTGCACCCCACCTCCCCCACACAGGAACATTTACCCTGCACCCTACCTCCCACACAGGAACATTTACCCTGCACCCCACCTCCCCCACACAGGAACATTTACCCTGCACCCCACCTCCCCCACACAGGAACATTTACCCTGCACCCCCACCTCCCACACAGGAACATTTACCCTGCACCCCACCTCCCACACAGGAACATTTACCCTGCACCCCACCACCCCCACACAGGAACATTTACCCTGCACCCCACCTCCCACACACAGGAACATTTACCCGGCACCCCTCCTCCCCCACAGGAACATTGACCCTGCACCCCACCTCCCCCACAGGAACATTTACCCTGCACCCCACCTCCCACACAGGAACATTTACCCTGCACCCCACCTCCCCCACACAGGAACATTTACCCTGCACCCCACCTCCCCCACACAGGAACATTTACCCTGCACCCCACCACCCCCACACAGGAACATTTACCCTGCACCCCACCTCCCACACACAGGAACATTTACCCGGCACCCCACCTCCCCCACAGGAACATTTACCCTGCACCCCACCTCCCCCACAGGAACATTTACCCTGCACCCCACCTCCCACACAGGAACATTTACCCTGCACCCCACCTCCCCCACACAGGAACATTTACCCTGCACCCCACCTCCCCCACACAGGAACATTTACCCTGCACCCAACCTCCCATACAGGAACATTTACCCTGCACCCAACCTCCCATACAGGAACATTTACCCTGCACCCAATCTCCCACACAGGAACATTTACCCTGCAACCCACCTTCCACACAGGAACATTTACCCTGCACCCAACCTCCCATACAGGAACATTTACCCTGCACCCAACCTCCCACACAGGAACATTTACCCTGCACCCAACCTCCCATACAGGAACATTTACCCTGCACCCAACCTCCCACACAGGAACATTTACCCTGCAACCCACCTCCCAATGGACATTTATAATTGTTAAAAGGTAAATATGTATTATTATGTTTTATTACTGTTTCATTCACTTCTCACTTCAGCCGCCACCCTGCCCCCACCACCCAATGGAAATTAGACTGTTACCCTGCCCCCACCACCCAATGGAAATTAGACTGTTACCCTGCCCCCACCACCCAATGGAAATTAGACTGTTACCCTGCCCCCACCACCCAATGGACATTACAGACTGTTACCCAACCCCACCACGCAATGGAAATTAGACTGTTACCCTGCCCCCACCACCCAATGGAAATTAGACTGTTACCCTGCCCCCACCACCCAATGGAAATTAGACTGTTACCCTGCCCCCACCACCCAATGGACATTACAGACTGTTACCCTGTTACCCTGCCCCCACCACCCAATGGACATTACAGACTGTTACCCTGCCCCCACCACCCAATGGACATTACAGACTGTTACCCTGCCCCCACCACCCAATGGTAATTTATAATTGCTACAGTTGTAAATGTGTGTATATTATTATTACTATTATTATTATTATGTCTCATTCACTTCTCTTTTTATTTATTACATGTTTACCTGCACTGTTGATCCCGGTGTATAAGATTTTCACTGTACCCTGCAATTACATCTCCATCCCAAGTGTACTAAACTCATCTAAAACTTTCACAACTGTCTGACTAAGAACATCTGTATGAAAACCAAATTAAAGATTTAAAAAACAACTGATGATGCTATATGAAAATAAATTGGTGGAGGAGATAAACCATAAACCTAAATTGAGAAACTTGTGTGACAGAAAGGTTATGTCCACCCTACAGCCAGAGATCACTATGTACTCAGGTAAGAACAGGGATATTGCCCCTCCATGTGTCAGCAGGCCGGTATTAGAGATCACTATGTACACAGGTAAGAACAGGGATATTGCCCCTCCATGTGTCAACAGGCCGGTATTAGAGATCTGTCACGTCCTGACCAGTAGAGGGTGTAGTTGGGTCAGGACGTGGCAGAAGGGAGTGAGTATTTTATTGTTTCATTTAATTTTGGCCGTGTGACTTCCAATCAAGCACAGCTGTAGAGGGTTGTGGTTGATTGGGAGTCACACATAAGTTGCCTACGTTTCCGTTGTGTTTCGTGGGTAATTGTGCTTGTCACTGTTGTTGCACCTGACAGGACTGTGTTGGCTGTCAGTTTTGTTGTTTTGTGGTTTTGTGAATTGCATAGTGTTCGTAACATTAAAAATGACGAACCCTAACTCCGCCGCATTTTGGTCCACTTCTTCCGTAGACAGCCGTTACAAGATCACTATGTACACAGGTAAGAACAGGGATATTGCCCCTCCGTGTGTCAACAGGCCGGTATTATAATTGTAGAGGAGAGACTTTGTAACTATTGTGACCTCGAAGAGGTAGAGAATGAAATTCAGTCAATACTTTATTGGCCTTTAAAAGACGATATACAGGTGTTTCTATTCCAGAAAGCCACTAGGTGGTAGGGCCTGGGAGAACCCTGGTGTTATTTGGCTGATCGAAAAAGAAAACCTGAAAGTTTTTTTTGTCCATTCTATATTCATGTTTGCTAATTTGTTTGATAAATCCTGGAATTAGCAAAAAAGGCCAACCTTTAATTAAATTACATATTTATGTAACCGGTGTGAAATGGCTAGCTAGTTAGCGGGGTGCGCGCTAATAGCGTTTCAATAGGTGGCGTCACTCGCTCTGAGACCTTGAAGTAGTTGTTCCCCTTGTTCTGCAAGGGTTGCGGCTTTTGTGGAGCAATGGGTAACGATGCTTTGGGGGTGTCAGTTATTGATGTGTGCAGAGGGTCCTTGGTTCGAGGCGAGGAGACAGACGGATGCTATACTGTTACATTTAGTTCTAAGTGTATATCAAGTCCACGTACGTATGGATTGTGCATAGGCTTGTATATCTTTCACATTTGAATTCTTTCTTGGGGGCCCGACCGGGTTTAAATGCTTTTTCAGTTTCATTCATTTGTATTTATACATCTGTATTCATTAATTGTAGTTTTTGCTGCTAAAAGGTTATTGTTATTGCCAGGACAACCTTATTATCATGTTGATTCTTCGTATTCGGTGGGGGGAGCTGCAACTCAATATTAGGAAGGTGTTCTTAATGTTTTGTACAGTGTTGAGTGTGAAAACCCAACAGCATTGCAGTTCAAATCAAAATTTTTTTGTCACATACACATGGTTAGCAGATGTTAATGCGAGTGTAGCGAAATGCTTGTGCTTCTAGTTCCGACAATGCAGTAATAACCAACGAGTAATCTAACCTAACAATTCACAACAACTACCTTATATACACAACTACCTTATATACACAACTACCTTATACACACAAGTGTAAAGGGATGAAGAATATGTACATAAAAATATATGAATGAGTGAGTGATGGTACAGAACAGCATAGGTAAGATGTAGTAGATGGTATCGAGTACAGTATATACATATGAGATGAGTAATGTAGGGTATGAAAACATTATATAAAGTGGATTTTTTTTTTAAATCGGCTGGAGTTGAGTCATTATGTTGGCAGCAAACACTCAATGTTAGTGATGGCTGTTTAACAGTCTGATGGCCTGGAGATAGAAGCTGTTTTTCCAGTCTCTCGGTCCCAGCTTTGATGCACCTGTACTGACCTCGCCTTCTGGATGGTAGCGGGGTGAACAGGCAGTGGCTCGGGTGGTTGTTGTCCTTGATGATCTTTTTGGCCTTCCTGTGACATCGGGTGGTGTAGGTGTCCTGGAGGGCAGGTAGTTTGTCCCCGGTGATGCGTTGTGCAGACCTCACTACCCTCTGGAGCGCCTTACGGTTGTGGGCGGAGCAGTTGCTGTACCAGGCGGTGATACAGCCAGACAGGACGCTCTCAATTGTGCATCTGTAAAAGTTTGTGAGTGCTTTTGGTGACAAGCCAAATTTCTTCAGCCTCCTGAGGTTGAAGAGGCGCTGCTGCGCCTTCTTCACCACGCTGTCTGTTTGGGTGGACCAATTCAGTTTGTCCGTGATGTGTACGCCGAGGAACATAAAACTTACTACCCTCTCCACTACTGTCCCGTCGATGTGGATAGGGGGCTGCTCCCTCAGCTGTTTCCTGAAGTCCACGATCATCTCCTTTGTTTTGTTGACATTGAGTGTAAGGTTATTTTCCTGACACCACACTCCGAGGGCCCTCACCTCCTCCCTGTAGGCTGTCTCGTCATTGTTGGTAATCAAGCCTACCACTGTAGTGTCGTCTGCAAACTTGATGATTGAGTTGGAGGCGTGCATGGCCACAAGTTCTTGACAGGAACAGGTACATCTGGCACCTACTATCATACCCCGTTCAAAGGCCTTAAATCTATTGTCTCCCCTCTGAATGGCAACACACACAATCCATCTCTCAGTTGTCTCAAGGCCCTTAAATCTATTGTCTCCCCCTCTGAATGGCAACACACACAATCCATCTCTCAGTTGTCTCAAGGCTCCAAAATCATTGAACCTGTCTCCTCACATTAATCTACACTGATTGAAGTGGATTTAACAAGTGACATTAATAAGGGATCACAGCTTTCACCTGGATTCACCTGGTCAGTCTAGGTCATGGAAAGAGCAGGTGACCTTAATGTTTTGTACACTCAGTGTATATTTGCCACAAGGATTACGAAACATTTCCCATTAGGATGTGGAATCGGTGTCAACATGTTTTTTTGGGGGGTAATTTTGGAATCAGTGTCAGCATGTTTTTTGTACATTGTCCTTGTGGCTTGGTGAGCCACAAGTATTTATTTATTTGTGTTTGTGTGTTCTTGGCTTTTGAATGGTTTCAAATAGGATCACACCACATGCATGGTTATAGTTTGTGGGCTGGTATAGGGCTGTGTGTGTAAGTAGTGGAACTAGGTGCATCACCTGACTAAAGATGTCAGAAGGTTTCTGTAATGTACTCTATATTTGGCAGAAGGATGAGGCTACATTTCCCAATAGGATCTAGATTCAGAGTAAACATGTTTTTTGGTACTTTGTCCTTGTGGCTTGATGAGCTACACGTATAAAAGCGTTCCTCTTTCTCAAGCTGAACAGAACCTACAGACTACCACCTGTGATTCCTTCTCTGACAGGAAAATATTACCATGGAGAAGTTGGCCATCCTTCTGCTTCTGAGTGCTGCCATTGCACTGGGCGACACAAACCTGACCCAGCTCCTTGGTTTAGAACCCTTACTGAAGACTGAGGAGGAACAGACTGCTCCTGTTGAGGCTCAGGTAGCAGCAGTGCAGGAGGGGACAAAGGAAAGTTCATGTCCTTCAGACTGGCACACATATGGATCACGCTGTTTCAAGTTTGTCAGCATTCAGCAGTCATGGGCAGATTCCGAGCAAAACTGTTTGGCACTTGGTGGAAACCTAGCATCCGTGCATAACCTTTTAGAGTACCAGTTCATGCAAGCACTGACAAAGGATACCAATGGCATACCTGACACCTGGGTTGGAGGTTTTGATGCAGTCAAGGAGGGCTTATGGATGTGGTCAGATGGGTCCAGATTTGACTACACTAACTGGAACACTGGTGAGCCCAATAACGCTGGAGAAGGAGAGGACTGTCTGCAGATGAACGCTGCAAGTGAGAAGCTCTGGTACGACATGCCCTGTGAGTGGAAGTTTGCATCGCTCTGTTCCAGAAGAATGTAGGCTAGGAAATGACACAGCTACTCTACCTCCCACCTCCAGGGGTCAACAGTCTACACTTCAATACAAAACCAAGATCTGTCACTCACTGCAGCTCACCAACATGACAAATAAAACATGTATTCACAAAAAAGCTATCCACCTATCTAATGATTAGCCAACGAGCCATATCTAACAGTTAGAAATAATGACAGAGGAATTTACAAGAGACAGCAAACAGCAAACATGTAGCTACTGAAAAAACTGCCTTTGAAGTTCAGTGCAGACTTTTATACTAAGTCATGATCTGCTGTTAGCTAGCTACTGTTTAGGTAGGCTAACCTTTCAGGTTAACTAACATTAGGTAAACTTGTGATGAAACTGTGTGATGTTGATGATCCTGCTTTTCAAATTAAAGATAAATGACAAACTATTCAGAGTGTTTTCTTCATTTGCTATTGCTTAACAAGTTGTCATGGCATCAGTTAGTCAATGGTAAGTTATTTTTAAACTAGAATAAAGACAATCTCTCAATGACATGAACCTGCATCACTAAAAATAATACATGATAAAACCTTATCATACTGTTAATTATGAATGAGTAACTCTCTTCCTAACAGACCATTTGTTTCTGAATGGTTTAGATGCAGGAAATTAAAGTTATATAACTATTAACTAACATGAATTATCAGCTTTTTAAAATAATGTATTAATGCATTTTTTTTATGGCTTAGTAAACATGCATACAATGAATAAATACTTAGTAGATATTAAATGAATGATTTTTTTATTCAGGTTAACTAATGCATTAACTAATGTACCCTTATTGTAAAGTGTTACCATTCCCTGTCTTTCATATCTGAGGCTAAATCCATGAGGCTAAGAAATGTGACAGGGAATGTGTCCACAGAGAGAGAGAGAGAGAGAGGGGGAGAGAGAGAGAGAGAGAGAGGGAGAGAGAGGGAGAGAGAGAGAGAGAGAGTGTTATTCTATTTCTCCCCTGAATGAAGGACTGAAGATGCTCTGAGATTAAAAGGCAGAAAAGAATGAAAAGGCGGAGTCACAGGGACGGAGAGTCCCTCACACAACAACGTGACAGCCAGTAGGGCTTTAGGAGGAGGGAGATATGAGGAGGAAGCTGCTTCTATTGGGCAATTGTCGGAGGAAATTCATTTGTGACACCAGGTTATATTAAAATTATACTTCACTTTATTTGCACCTACTACGCTTAAGGCGAGGTTAGCGTATACTGTAGGCTCACTGGTCAACAAGAGCAGGAAAGGACAGGGGACAGCAGAGAAGTACAAGTTGAAGAAAGTGCAGTGTCAGAGACACAAATGAAATAAAAACATCTGCTTTTCTCCATACCGTCATGACAGTAGCAGATATTTCAAAACGTTAAAAACAAATAATTTAAATGACTCTTTATACACAATTCCATTAGAAGCATCAAACTCATAGCTATAAGGCGTTTGGATATGAAGCTTACGTCATGCTTCAGATTGATAGTGAAGTCAGCCTTGAGTGGGTCCTCTCTCACTTTGTTTGTGAGCCTCGAACATCAGACCACTGTCTATTAGAATTTGCAGTTAGAACTGAATAAAAGTATTATTACTTTCCCTAGACCACTAGGAATGTTGATGATGTAATGAAATAAACAGATAACAAAAGGTTTTGTCCAGCAGAACACATTATTGCTTGGATGTAGTTGCTATTCAGGTTTCTAAAGAGCACTAGGAAAAAAACAAGGTCTGTGTTAGAGGTGAATACTGTAGGTGTCATAGGATAGGCTTAAAGGATGACAGATGGAGACGAGGGTTAAAGGATGACAGATGGAGACGAGGGTTAAAGGACGACAGATGGAGACGAGGCTTAAAGGACGACAGATGGAGACGGGGGTTAAAGGACGACAGATGGAGACGAGGGTTAAAGGACCACAGATGGAGACGGGGCTTAAAGGACGACAGATGGAGACGGGGCTTAAAGGAGAACAGATGGAGACGGGGGTTAAAGGACCACAGATGGAGACGAGGGTTAAAGGACCACAGATGGAGACGAGGCTTAAAGGACCACAGATGGAGACGAGGGTTAAAGGACGACAGATGGAGACGAGGGTTAAAGGACCACAGATGGAGACGGGGCTTAAAGGAGAACAGATGGAGACGGGGCTTAAAGGAGAACAGATGGAGACGGGGCTTAAAGGAGAACAGATGGAGACGAGGCTTAAAGGACGACAGATGGAGACGAGGCTTAAAGGACGACAGATGGAGACGGGGGTTAAAGGACGACAGATGGAGACGAGGGTTAAAGGACCACAGATGGAGACGGGGCTTAAAGGACGACAGATGGAGACGGGGGTTAAAGGACCACAGATGGAGACGAGGCTTAAAGGACGACAGATGGAGACGGGGGTTAAAGGACCACAGATGGAGACGAGTGTTAAAGGACGACAGATGGAGACGAGGGTTAAAGGACCACAGATGGAGACGAGGCTTAAAGGACGACAGATGGAGACGAGGGTTAAAGGACGACAGATGGAGACGAGGGTTAAAGGACGACAGATGGAGACGAGGGTTAAAGGACGACAGATGGAGACGAGGGTTAAAGGACGACAGATGGAGACGAGGGTTAAAGGACGACAGATGGAGACGAGGGTTAAAGGACGACAGATGGAGACGAGGCTTAAAGGACGACAGATGGAGACGGGGCTTAAAGGACGACAGATGGAGACGAGGGTTAAAGGATGACAGATGGAGACGAGGGTTAAAGGACCACAGATGGAGACGAGGGATAAAGGATGACAGATGGAGACGAGGGTTAAAGGACGACAGATGGAGACGGGGGTTAAAGGACGACAGATGGAGACGAGGGTTAAAGGACCACAGATGGAGACGGGGCTTAAAGGACGACAGATGGAGACGGGGGTTAAAGGACCACAGATGGAGACGAGGCTTAAAGGACGACAGATGGAGACGGGGGTTAAAGGACCACAGATGGAGACGAGTGTTAAAGGACGACAGATGGAGACGAGGGTTAAAGGACCACAGATGGAGACGAGGCTTAAAGGACGACAGATGGAGACGGGGGTTAAAGGACGACAGATGGAGACGAGGGTTAAAGGACGACAGATGGAGACGAGGGTTAAAGGACGACAGATGGAGACGAGGGTTAAAGGACGACAGATGGAGACGAGGGGTAAAGGACGACAGATGGAGACGAGGGTTAAAGGACGACAGATGGAGACGAGGCTTAAAGGACGACAGATGGAGACGGGGCTTAAAGGACGACAGATGGAGACGAGGGTTAAAGGATGACAGATGGAGACGAGGGTTAAAGGACCACAGATGGAGACGAGGGATAAAGGATGACAGATGGAGACGAGGGTTAAAGGACGACAGATGGAGACGGGGGTTAAAGGACGACAGATGGAGACGGGGCTTAAAGGACCACAGATGGAGACGGGGGTTAAAGGACGACATATGGAGACGGGGGTTAAAGGACCACAGATGGAGACGAGGCTTAAAGGACGACAGATGGAGACGGGGGTTAAAGGACCACAGATGGAGACGAGGCTTAAAGGACGACAGATGGAGACGGGGGTTAAAGGACCACAGATGGAGACGAGGGTTAAAGGATGACAGATGGAGACGAGGCTTAAAGGACGACAGATGGAGACGAGGGTTAAAGGACCACAGATGGAGAAGAGGGTTAAAGGACGACAGATGGAGACGAGGGTTAAAGGACGACAGATGGAGACAAGGGTTAAAGGACCACAGATGGAGACGAGGGTTAAAGGACGACAGATGGAGACGAGGGTTAAAGGACCACAGATGGAGACGAGGGTTAAAGGACGACAGATGGAGACGGGGCTTAAAGGACGACAGATGGAGACGGGGGTTAAAGGACCACAGATGGAGACGAGGGTTAAAGGACGACAGATGGAGACGAGGGTTAAAGGAACACAGATGGAGACGAGGGTTAAAGGACGACAGATGGAGACGAGGGTTAAAGGACCACAGATGGAGACGGGGGTTAAAGGATGACAGATGGAGACGGGGCTTAAAGGATGACAGATGGAGACAAGGCTTAAAGGACGACAGATGGAGACGGGGGTTAAAGGACCACAGATGGAGACGGGGGTTAAAGGACCACAGATGGAGACGGGGGTTAAAGGACCACAGATGGAGACGGGGGTTAAAGGACCACAGATGGAGACGGGGGTTAAAGGACCACAGATGGAGACGGGGGTTAAAGGACCACAGATGGAGACGAGGGTTAAAGGACCACAGATGGAGACGAGGGTTAAAGGACGACAGATGGAGACGGGGCTTAAAGGACGACAGATGGAGACGGGGGTTAAAGGACCACAGATGGAGACGAGGCTTAAAGGACGACAGATGGAGACGGGGCTTAAAGGACGACAGATGGAGACGAGGGTTAAAGGACCACAGATGGAGACGAGGGTTAAAGGACGACAGATGGAGACGAGGGTTAAAGGACGACAGATGGAGACGGGGCTTAAAGGACGACAGATGGAGACGAGGGTTAAAGGACGACAGATGGAGACGAGGGTTAAAGGACCACAGATGGAGACGAGGCTTAAAGGACGACAGATGGAGACGGGGGTTAAAGGACGACAGATGGAGACGGGGGTTAAAGGACCACAGATGGAGACGGGGCTTAAAGGACGACAGATGGAGACGGGGGTTAAAGGACCACAGATGGAGACGAGGGTTAAAGGATGACAGATGGAGACGGGGCTTAAAGGACGACAGATGGAGACGGGGGTTAAAGGACCACAGATGGAGACGGGGCTTAAAGGACGACAGATGGAGACGGGGGTTAAAGGACGACAGATGGAGACGAGGGTTAAAGGACCACAGATGGAGACGAGGGTTAAAGGACGACAGATGGAGACGGGGGTTAAAGGACGACAGATGGAGACGAGGGTTAAAGGACGACAGATGGAGACGAGGGTTAAAGGACCACAGATGGAGACGAGGGTTAAAGGACGACAGATGGAGACGGGGGTTAAAGGACGACAGATGGAGACGGGGCTTAAAGGATGACAGATGGAGACAAGGCTTAAAGGACGACAGATGGAGACGGGGGTTAAAGGACCACAGATGGAGACGGGGGTTAAAGGACCACAGATGGAGACGGGGATTAAAGGACCACAGATGGAGACGGGGGTTAAAGGACCACAGATGGAGACGGGGGTTAAAGGACCACAGATGGAGACGGGGGTTAAAGGACCACAGATGGAGACGAGGGTTAAAGGACCACAGATGGAGACGAGGGTTAAAGGACGACAGATGGAGACGGGGCTTAAAGGACGACAGATGGAGACGGGGGTTAAAGGACCACAGATGGAGACGAGGCTTAAAGGACGACAGATGGAGACGGGGCTTAAAGGACGACAGATGGAGACGAGGGTTAAAGGACCACAGATGGAGACGAGGGTTAAAGGACGACAGATGGAGACGAGGGTTAAAGGACGACAGATGGAGACGGGGCTTAAAGGACGACAGATGGAGACGAGGGTTAAAGGACGACAGATGGAGACGAGGGTTAAAGGACCACAGATGGAGACGAGGCTTAAAGGACGACAGATGGAGACGGGGGTTAAAGGACGACAGATGGAGACGGGGGTTAAAGGACCACAGATGGAGACGGGGCTTAAAGGACGACAGATGGAGACGGGGGTTAAAGGACCACAGATGGAGACGAGGGTTAAAGGATGACAGATGGAGACGGGGCTTAAAGGACGACAGATGGAGACGGGGGTTAAAGGACCACAGATGGAGACGGGGCTTAAAGGACGACAGATGGAGACGGGGGTTAAAGGACGACAGATGGAGACGAGGGTTAAAGGACCACAGATGGAGACGAGGGTTAAAGGACGACAGATGGAGACGGGGGTTAAAGGACGACAGATGGAGACGAGGGTTAAAGGACGACAGATGGAGACGAGGGTTAAAGGACCACAGATGGAGACGAGGGTTAAAGGACGACAGATGGAGACGAGGCTTAAAGGACGACAGATGGAGACGGGGGTTAAAGGACCACAGATGGAGACGAGGCTTAAAGGACGACAGATGGAGACGGGGGTTAAAGGACCACAGATGGAGACGAGGCTTAAAGGACGACAGATGGAGACGGGGGTTAAAGGACCACAGATGGAGACGAGGCTTAAAGGACGACAGATGGAGACGGGGGTTAAAGGACCACAGATGGAGACGAGGGTTAAAGGACGACAGATGGAGACGAGGCTTAAAGGACGACAGATGGAGACGAGGCTTAAAGGACGACAGATGGAGACGAGGGTTAAAGGACGACAGATGGAGACGAGGGTTAAAGGACGACAGATGGAGACGGGGGTTAAAGGACCACAGATGGAGACGAGGGTTAAAGGACGACAGATGGAGACGGGGGTTAAAGGACGACAGATGGAGACGAGGGTTAAAGGACGACAGATGGAGACGGGGGTTAAAGGACGACAGATGGAGACGAGGGTTAAAGGATGACAGATGGAGACGAGGCTTAAAGGACGACAGATGGAGACGGGGGTTAAAGGACCACAGATGGAGACGAGGGTTAAAGGACGACAGATGGAGACGAGGGTTAAAGGACCACAGATGGAGACGAGGCTTAAAGGACGACAGATGGAGACGGGGGTTAAAGGACGACAGATGGAGACGGGGGTTAAAGGACCACAGATGGAGACGGGGCTTAAAGGACGACAGATGGAGACGGGGGTTAAAGGACCACAGATGGAGACGAGGGTTAAAGGATGACAGATGGAGACGGGGCTTAAAGGACGACAGATGGAGACGGGGGTTAAAGGACCACAGATGGAGACGGGGCTTAAAGGACGACAGATGGAGACGGGGGTTAAAGGACGACAGATGGAGACGAGGGTTAAAGGACCACAGATGGAGACGAGGGTTAAAGGACGACAGATGGAGACGGGGGTTAAAGGACGACAGATGGAGACGAGGGTTAAAGGACGACAGATGGAGACGAGGGTTAAAGGACCACAGATGGAGACGAGGGTTAAAGGACGACAGATGGAGACGAGGCTTAAAGGACGACAGATGGAGACGGGGGTTAAAGGACCACAGATGGAGACGAGGCTTAAAGGACGACAGATGGAGACGGGGGTTAAAGGACCACAGATGGAGACGAGGCTTAAAGGACGACAGATGGAGACGGGGGTTAAAGGACCACAGATGGAGACGAGGCTTAAAGGACGACAGATGGAGACGGGGGTTAAAGGACCACAGATGGAGACGAGGCTTAAAGGACGACAGATGGAGACGGGGGTTAAAGGACCACAGATGGAGACGAGGGTTAAAGGACGACAGATGGAGACGAGGCTTAAAGGACGACAGATGGAGACGAGGCTTAAAGGACGACAGATGGAGACGAGGGTTAAAGGACGACAGATGGAGACGAGGGTTAAAGGACGACAGATGGAGACGGGGGTTAAAGGACCACAGATGGAGACGAGGGTTAAAGGACGACAGATGGAGACGGGGGTTAAAGGACGACAGATGGAGACGAGGGTTAAAGGACGACAGATGGAGACGGGGGTTAAAGGACGACAGATGGAGACGAGGGTTAAAGGATGACAGATGGAGACGAGGCTTAAAGGACGACAGATGGAGACGAGGGTTAAAGGACCACAGATGGAGACGAGGGTTAAAGGACGACAGATGGAGACGGGGGTTAAAGGACGACAGATGGAGACGAGGCTTAAAGGACGACAGATGGAGACGGGGGTTAAAGGACCACAGATGGAGACGAGGGTTAAAGGACGACAGATGGAGACGGGGGTTAAAGGACGACAGATGGAGACGAGGGTTAAAGGATGACAGATGGAGACGAGGCTTAAAGGACGACAGATGGAGACGGGGGTTAAAGGACCACAGATGGAGACGAGGGTTAAAGGACGACAGATGGAGACGGGGGTTAAAGGACGACAGATGGAGACGAGGCTTAAAGGACGACAGATGGAGACGGGGGTTAAAGGACCACAGATGGAGACGAGGGTTAAAGGACGACAGATGGAGACGGGGGTTAAAGGACGACAGATGGAGACGAGGGTTAAAGGAAGACAGATGGAGACGAGGGTTAAAGGACGACAGATGGAGACGAGGGTTAAAGGACGACAGATGGAGACGAGGGTTAAAGGATGACAGATGGAGACGAGGGTTAAAGGATGACAGATGGAGACGAGGGTTAAAGGATGACAGATGGAGACGAGGGTTAAAGGATGACAGATGGAGACGAGGGTTAAAGGACGACAGATGGAGACGAGGGTTAAAGGATGACAGATGGAGACGAGGGTTAAAGGATGACAGATGGAGACGAGGGTTAAAGGATGACAGATGGAGACGAGGGTTAAAGGACGGGGGTTAAAGGATGATAGATGGAGGCGAGGGTTAAAGGACGACAGATGGAGACGAGGGTTAAAGGATGACAGATGGAGACGAGGGTTAAAGGATGACAGATGGAGACGGGGGTTAAAGGATGACAGATGGAGACGAGGGTTAAAGGATGACAGATGGAGACGAGGGTTAAAGGATGACAGATGGAGACGAGGGTTAAAGGATGACAGATGGAGACGAGGGTTTTAAAGGACGACAGATGGAGACGAGGGTTAAAGGACGACAGATGGAGACGAGGGTTAAAGGAAGACAGATGGAGACGAGGGTTAAAGGACGACAGATGGAGACGAGGGTTAAAGGAAGACAGATGGAGCTGAGGGTTAAGACCCTGTAATCAAGGCGTATGCTCACGTGAAATGTTTAAAGAATTTCACAAATGTTAAATTGTATTATTTTTTTAAAATACAATTCATTGAATTGAATCAAAAGTCATTCAGAAGTCATTCAAAAGTCTAACCACCCTGAGAGATCAGGATTAGGAAAAGGTCAAGGGTGAGGACTCGTCCATAAATGAGTTATTACTAACCCTTTCAAAAGGGGGAGGGGTTGCAAGAACATCTTTAGGAGTGCTGTAGCTCTTTGAAGGGTTTTGTTTTAAAGTTTGAATCTGTTGGTGAAGCTTATAGTTTGGTACACCTGAGAGGGGAATGTTGAGGACTGACAGGGCTTTAAGAAACTGAAGCCACCCAGGAGGTCTTTTATCATCAGCAGTCTGGTGGGATGCAGAGATACTTTTAAGCAAGTCCATCATATGTGAACCCCTGACAACATCCCCCTGAAAGATAAACTCTCCTTTGTCATTCCAAGTAGCGGCCGCCTTTGAATCTTTTATCTTGTTCATAATGTATCTAACATTTTTCCTGTTACATGCTGGAACATGTGTCAACAAGTCATGCAGACATTATCTTCAACATGTATTTGATCTTCAACTGGTAAGATCACCAGTCCAGGCATTACAGGGGCATGGCTCTCTCTATGCGCGTCATCCTTTAAGGTTTCCCATAGGGAAAGCGATAAATGGTTGGTCTCTCTCTCACCTTGTTTTACCAAGGCCAAATACCTTTGCAAAGAGGTTTGTGTATTTTTGGACCTTATGATAGGGATTCATCCTTTTCTGTTCAAAATATCCTTCATGGCCATATCCAAATCATTTTCCGCTGTTTGTCTGATATTTTCAGGACCCTGTAATTGTTGTTTAAAGAAATTAACCACCACATTTGGCGATGGGGATGTGAATCTTCACTTGGCTCCTGACGACCTGGGTAAATGACCTGATGACCTGGGTAAATGACCTGACTCCTGACGACCTGGGTAAATGACCTGGCTCCTGACGACCTGGGTAAATGACCTGATGACCTGGGTAAATGACCTGACTCCTGACGACCTGGGTAAATGACCTGGCTCCTGACGACCTGGGTAAATGACCTGGCTCCTGACGACCTGGGTAAATGACCTGATGACCTGGGTAAATGACCTGGCTCCTGATGACCTGGGTAAATGACCTGACGACCTGGGTAAATGACCTGACTCCTGACGACCTGGGTAAATGACCTGACTCCTGATGACCTGGGTAAATGACCTGGCTCCTGATGACCTGGGTAAATGACCTGGCTCCTGACGACCTGGGTAAATGACCTGGCTCCTGACGACCTGGGTAAATGACCTGGCTCCTGACGACCTGGGTAAATGACCTGACTCCTGACGACCTGGGTAAATGACCTGGGTAAATGACGACCTGGGTAAATGACCTGGCTCCTGACGACCTGGGTAAATGACCTGGCTCCTGACGACCTGGGTAAATGACCTGACTCCTGACCACCTGGGTAAATGACCTGGCTCCTGACGACCTGGGTAAATGACCTGGCTCCTGACGACCTGGGTAAATGACCTGGCTCCTGACGACCTGGGTAAATGACCTGGCTCCTGACGACCTGGGTAAATGACCTGGCTCCTGATGACCTGGGTAAATGACCTGATGACCTGGGTAAATGACCTGGCTCCTGATGACCTGGGTAAATGACCTGGCTCCTGATGACCTGGGTAAATGACCTGATGACCTGGGTAAATGACCTGACTCCTGATGACCTGGGTAAATGACCTGACGACCTGGGTAAATGACCTGTCTCCTGACGACCTGGGTAAATGACCTGGCTCCTGACGACCTGGGTAAATGACCTGGCTCCTGACGACCTGGGTAAATGACCTGACGACCTGGGTAAATGACCTGATGACCTGGGTAAATGACCTGGCTCCTGATGACCTGGGTAAATGACCTGACGACCTGGGTAAATGACCTGACTCCTGATGACCTGGGTAAATGACCTGGCTCCTGACGACCTGGGTAAATGACCTGGCTCCTGATGACCTGGGTATATGACCTGGCTCCTGACGACCTGGGTAAATGACCTGGCTCCTGATGACCTGGGTAAATGACCTGATGACCTGGGTAAATGACCTGGCTCCTGACGACCTGGGTAAATGACCTGTCTCCTGATGACCTGGGTAAATGACCTGGCTCCTGACGACCTGGGTAAATGACCTGGCTCCTGACGACCTGGGTAAATGACCTGTCTCCTGACGACCTGGGTAAATGACCTGTCTCCTGACGACCTGGGTAAATGACCTGGCTCCTGACGACCTGGGTAAATGACTTGACTCCTGACGACCTGGGTAAATGACCTGGCTCCTGACGACCTGGGTAAATGACCTGGCTCCTGACGACCTGGGTAAATGACCTGGCTCCTGATGACCTGGGTAAATGACCTGGCTCCTGACGACCTGGGTAAATGACCTGGCTCCTGACGACCTGGGTAAATGACCTGGCTCCTGACGACCTGGGTAAATGACCTGACTCCTGATGACCTGGGTAAATGACCTGACGACCTGGGTAAATGACCTGTCTTCTGATGACCTGGGTAAATGGTGCACCAGGGATCCCTCTAACTTGGGATCTCAGGGAGACCACACTTGGGGAACAGAGCAGATGAACCCACCTTTAATCTGAGTGGATACCACAACTCAAACCTAGTTTTTTTTTTTAAGAATGAGGTGAGCAAAACATGCAAGTGCAGGCTCAGAGTGTGTATTCCTGTGTGTGATATATTTAGGCTGAATATCGATATAAGATATATATCCTGATATTTTTTCCGCAAAGTGAGAGCAAATGTTCAGTCAAAGTCAAAGCCAGATATGACATGTCTCAAGTAGTTTTATTGAAAGCGGCTATTTCAGTGAACAGTTGAAAAATCAAATGAATAAATAATAAACAGGGCTCTTCACCTGGTTCAGATTAAATGCTCAGCTGTTCAAATAACAACAACATGTAAACATAAACACTGTAGAACAACAGGACGACCTTTTTGAAATCAAAGCTCCATAAGGTGCACATTTAAATAAATACAAATATCTTAAACAAAAATAGCCTATAAAATAAAATAGGCCTATTTTTTTCTGAAATAAATATTATATATATTTATGAGAAAAGTCAACTTTTTTTTTAGTTTGACAACTTTAAATGGCTTATTAAAATCAAATTACAGATTTCTTCTCCTTTCTAACAAATCCACAGATGCAAATAACGAACATTACAAAATAATAAAATATGACAAACCCTAATAAGGGCAGCAATTATATATAAATAAAGAACAAAATAAAGTGCTCAGTTTGAGAAAATGTGTTTTAAACATCAGCCTGAGATTACCATTTGCTTTTTGTTAACTCAATTTCTTATCTGAACAGCCTCAA
This sequence comes from Salmo salar, assembly GCF_965601325.2. NCBI lineage: Eukaryota > Metazoa > Chordata > Actinopteri > Salmoniformes > Salmonidae > Salmo > Salmo salar. Next base: position 340,581 of record NW_027675475.1, read on the forward strand.
CCAGTTGCACAAGAAACAGACTATCAACTCAATAAACATTTTCCCCCTCTTTTTTTACTTTGATAAACAGTAATGCTGTCTTGAGGTAGACATTAGAAGACAAGCGTGTCCTCCTTCGTTTAAAGATTTTGTGCGAGAAACACCAGCCTGTCAACGGCATCCGGCTTCAGAGATGCTCTGTGGCAGGTCACGATATTGCCACTGCAGCTGAAAACCCTTTCGGAGGGTGAACTGGTAGCTGGTACCAAGAGATACTTTTTTTGCCAGGTGGCTCAGAGCTGGAAAGACAACTTCATGATCCTTCCACCACTTGAGGGGATCAGTGTCACTCTCCACACTTGCTGACTGCAAGTAACTTGACAGTTCATTTTCAATAGCCTCCCTCTTGGTTGGTGGTGCAGTGGTGGTGGCTGTGCGCTGCTTGAAGAAGCTTGCCAGTGTCTTAGCTTTTGGTGCCACTGCTGCTTCTCCATCTGCAGGCTCAGGCACAGTTGGCACACGTAGGTAAGGCGGTTGACAGCTGCTCTGATCAGCCAGTAGCGTCTCCACCTCCAAGACAGCTCTGTGCTTCAATGCATCAACTTTTTCACTTGGGATATAGGTGGCCCTGAAGCGTGGATCCACAAATGAAGCCATCTCCAATAGGTCAGTAGTGGCTGGGTCAGAATACTTGCGGTTGAGGTACTCAACAATGCTGGTCTTGATCGATTTGCAAAGCTCGCTATCACATGCCAGGAGACTGTCGTTAAAAAGGTGCAGCACAGGTTTTACATATGATAGAGTGACGTACTCCTCACCTGACAAAGCATCGGTAAAGTCCTGGAGAGGTTTCAGGACCTTTTGGACTGCTTCTAGGACCTCTAAGTCCTGCCAGGTAGGGACAAGGTGCCTGGTCTTTTTGTCATTAGACAGGACTTTGGCCAGTGCTCCTTCCTGCTCCAGGACTCTCTCTATCATCTGCTGCCTTGATCCCCAGCGGGTGGCAGACTCGGTTATGAGTTGGTGACTTGGCAGACCCAGCTGAATCTGGACTTCAGCAAGATGTCTCCTTTTCTTCCAGCTGTACCAAAAACAGCTTACAATTCTCTTGCACAGAGAAATGGCCCGGGTGACGCGCTTGTCATTCATGCCATGTCCTGTCAGAATCATAAAAAAAACTATTAAACAAATGTGCTTATGCGAGAAATTTGACTCTGTTTTCACTTTAACACACTCATACAACTAAGTGCTTTCCAAAATCAAGCTTTAGAAATATTCTACATTAATATTTTCTTGTTTCATAGTTTATTTTTTTTAAATCAACGCCAGTCCTAATCATAAATATCAAATATTATATTCATTTATTTTGTGAATTTGAATCCTGTAAGTGATTTTTATGTATTATTATTTGTGTATAATTTATAAATGATGACTATACTGTATGTACATTTACTGATGTTTCGTTCTTGTTGTTGTTCTTAGTATTTATGCTTAGTATTTAATGCTACTTCATATTTCTACTCCACTAAAAACTCCACAATGTTTAGGCCTACCTACGTGTCAACATTAGTTTCTAGTTACTTTGCAGTTGGCTCTTCAATCCAGAGAAAAAAAAAACTATAGTCTATCATAATAACTAAATATGTTACCTTGATGATATCAACAGGCTAACCAGCATTTTAAAGTCATAATTACCTCACCTTTACCAGCTGTAACATTAAAGTGGTAAACACATCAATGCATCACTAATTCTTATCCAATAACCTAATAAATATGGTTCTGAAATCTACCATCCTGTATTGTAAGTGATTTTACTTTTAGCACTTTATGTTTTGTGTTTTATTAATCCATTTTTGGCCAAGACAGCAGCATAAAACAAAAAAAGTTGCAGACAGACACAAAGGAAAAATAATGAAAAAATAATATTTTAATATGTTTTTTCTTTAAAGTAAAATATGTGAATACTCCTTAATAAAACACTGCACTCCCCAATAGCCAAGTGTAGTCTGACCGAAGCACTGCATCCTCATCGTTCAGCTCCACCGCTCTGACCACGTCGCTCCCGTTGGCGGTTGTTATAGCAACCGGATGCTTTTCTTGGAGTTTCCCAGCTTGCGTCCTGCGAGGCCTCAGCTATATGCTCACCGGTGTGATCCTGGGGGGAAATAACTTGTTTTGGAGACACGACGCTGTTTTCATCTCCCCCAGTCGTTGAATGAAGTGAACATGTCACGCTTCATGTAAAGGCTCACATTGTCCTGCTCGACCCACATATCGCTGGTCAACGCCAAAATGGGTCCCGTTAGCGAGCCGGTCAGCAAGGCTCTGCCTGACTTCAGTGGACATTTGTGGCAGTGCTTCTCGTGTAAAGTAGTTGGGAAGCTCATATCTCGGGTCCATAGTTTTCAGTAGCTTTTTTGAATCCGACTTGTTCCACAGTTGCAACAGGGACCATATGTTTAGCAATGTGATAGGACACCGCTTTAGTTATAGTACACCACTTGCCAATTTTCTTTTCATAAAGGCTCACTGCGGGAAAATGAAGTTTGCAGTGAGCTTTGTTTCGGGACTGGAGCTTTTTCGGGTTGTCGACGGCTTGCGGCTGGGGCTTCTGCAGCGCGCAGTTTCACACACTCTTCGTATTGCAGTTTGTGCCACTGTTTTAGGTGGTGAAAAAGATTTGTAGTGCTTCCACCCCTGGCTGTAACTTTTTTTATGGCACTGCCTACATATAACGGTCCCGTGTGGCTCAGTTGGTAGAGCATGGTGTTTGCAACGCCAGGGTTGTGGGTTCGATTCCCACGGGGGGCCAGTATGGAAAAAATGTATGAAATGTATGCATTCACTACTGTAAGTCGCTCTGGATAAGAGCATCTGCTAAATGACTAAAATGTAAATGTAAATGTAACGTGATTTTGTTGCTCATCTGATACTTTGAATCCGAACCATCTCCAAATTACTGAGCCAATGCTTTTTCTTTTACTAACCAATTCCTCGTCAAAACGCTCCGCAGACGCTGTTGCTTCCTCCATGTTTGTTGAAGTGTCTGTTCCTGCCCCTCCGCCCTCTGTGCATGAAAGAGGAGGCGCGGGGAGCAGCGCAGAGAGCTCCGGGTCTGCAGCTTGCTTGGAGCAAGGATCAAAGCGTACATTTGAACTATATCGATATATGCGAAATGGTCTAATTTCATATCACATTTAAAATATATATCGATATATTTTTTTATATCGATATATCGCCCAGCCCTAGTCAGGCTGATAAGAACAATTCTTATTTTGTATAACGGGTCACTTACGCTTCGAACACACCGACTGCGTCATTGCATCACTGCTACGTAACATTTTGCGCAGCTACGCAACTATACTGACGCTTCGAACACACCGACTGCGTCATTGCATCACTGCTACGTAACATTTTGCGCAGCTAGGCAACTATACTGATGCAGGCACCTTTTGCAGATGGTCGCATGCGGTTGTACACATGGAGGAGAGAATCATTTTCGCAGTATCCTCAAAACCGTGTCTTTTTGACACAACTGCTGACAGCTACAGGGACATAAACACAAAAAATGCTGCTTGGAGACAAGTGTCCACGATAGTAGGATTGCCAGGTCAGTTTAGTAGTGAGCACGTGCTAGATGTGGCTAGTTAGCTAGCTAGCCTAGCTTGCTAACCTAGCCAATGAGGTGTGTGTGTTAAAGAAATAGTCAAATAAATTATGCTAGTTACTACCCCTGATAACTTTACCAAATAATCATGTTTGAAAGAGTGAGTGTGTATGTCATAAATAGTCATAGAAATGGTAGATACTACTGTACCCCTGATAATTTGGTCAGATAACCGTGTGTGTGTCTATGTGTACAGTAGGTGACATATCCATGATAACTATCTAATAACTATAGGTATGCTAGGTAATGGTTTGGCTTATCATGTCTATGTAGAAGAAGACTGGAGGAGGAAGTGGAGAGGACTCAGGGACAGGTATCAGAGAGAGAGAAGGACAGAGAAAGAGAAGAAGAGGTCTGGGTCAGCAGCTTCAGGCCAGCAGCCTTGGTGCTTCTGCCACATTCTTTCTTTTCTGGATCCATTTATTGTGCCTTGGGCAACGAGTGGCAATTTTACAGCCAGACCCTCTACTACATCATCCACAAGTGTTGTCCCCACCGGTGCATCAAGACCCTCAATGTCACCTACAACTGCGACCATCGCCTCCACCGCTGCAGCGAGACCCTCTACAATGTCTACATCATCCACAAGTATCACCACCATCGGTGCAGCGAGACCCTCTACAATGTCTACATCATCCACAAGTATGACCACCATCGGTGCTGCGAGATCCTCTACAATGTCTACATCATCCACAAGTATCACCACCATCGGTGCAGCGAGACCCTCTACAATGTCTACATCATCCACGAGTATGACCACCATCGGTGCAGCCATGGAAGACGATGAAATGGAGGAAGCACCTCTGGATCTAGGACCACCTGAGATTATTATGAACCTCACGGAAGTGACCACTGAGGACCTCGTTGAACAGGATGTGGCCGTGGAGACAAACAGAGAGAGAAACGAAGAGGAACAACGTCACACCAGGCGTCATCGAAGGTTCCAGATCCACTCAACTCATTTCAGCAGAGGCTCCTCCAAGCCGTCGAGAGGGATGCAGCCCAACCTGATGCTCACAGGAAGGAGGATGAAGAGACCCTCTTTGCCATGAGCCTGGTGCCACAACCCTGAAGAGGCTGCCTCAGCAAAGAAAAGCAGCAGTCAAAGTTAAAATGGATCAGCTGCTTTTCCAAGCCGAGTTCAATGGTACGTTTTTTTTCTTCTCCACATCACAGGTAGTGTCATAAGTGTTGCCACAGTGAAGTAGGTCATTCTTTACAGTATACTCATGTAGGCTAATTGGTATTTCAGATCAAAGTATTAATATGAGGCAAATGTACAGCTGTTGTTTCTAGGTTAGAAAATATCCCTAAACAACAGTTTACTGTCTAAATATTTTCCTGTCATATTCATCTTTATCTCTGAAATACAAATTCCATGAGTAAACAGCAAGTATTACCAACTTTACTGCACTGTTCCAATATTTATGCCTCTAACTACACTATACAAGCAGTATTTAGTTAACATAAATCTCACCTTTTATGGTTTTCTTTTATGTTAAGCTTGTATGTGTTGTTTTTCTCTTCCCTTCCAGAGATGGAGTCCATTTAGCCGAGCAGCTCACAGGAAGGACAGGAAGAGGAGAGGAGTTGTCTGGTTGTTCTTCCCTTCCAGAGATGGAGTCCATTTAGCCGAGCAGCTCACAGGAAGGACAGGAAGAGGAGAGGAGTTGTCTGGTTGTTCTTCCCTTCCAGAGATGGAGTCCATTTAGCCGAGCAGCTCACAGGAAGGAAAGGAAGAGGAGAGGAGTTGTCTGGTTGTTGTTCTTCCCTTCCAGAGATGGAGTCCATTTAGCCGAGCAGCTCACAGGAAGGACAGGAAGAGGAGAGGAGTTGTCTGGTTGTTGTTCTTCCCTTCCAGAGATGGAGTCCATTTAGCCGAGCAGCTCACAGGAAGGACAGGAAGAGGAGAGGAGTTGTCTGGTTGTTGTTCTTCCCTTCCAGAGATGGAGTCCATTTAGCCGAGCAGCTCACAGGAAGGACAGGAAGAGGAGAGGAGTTGTCTGGTTGTTGTTCTTCCCTTCCAGAGATGGAGTCCATTTAGCCGAGCAGCTCACAGGAAGGACAGGAAGAGGAGAGGAGTTGTCTGGTTGTTGTTGTTCCCTTCCAGAGATGGAGTCCATTTAGCCGAGCAGCTCACAGGAAGGACAGGAAGAGGAGAGGAGTTGTCTGGTTGTTGTTCCCTTCCAGAGATGGAGTCCATTTAGCCGAGCAGCTCACAGGAAGGACAGGAAGAGGAGAGGAGTTGTCTGGTTGTTGTTCCCTTCCAGAGATGGAGTCCATTTAGCCGAGCAGCTCACAGGAAGGACAGGAAGAGGAGAGGAGTTGTCTGGTTGTTGTTCCCTTCCAGAGATGGAGTCCATTTAGCCGAGCAGCTCACAGGAAGGACAGGAAGAGGAGAGGAGTTGTCTGGTTGTTGTTCCCTTCCAGAGATGGAGTCCATTTAGCCGAGCAGCTCACAGGAAGGACAGGAAGAGGAGAGGAGTTGTCTGGTTGTTGTTCCCTTCCAGAGATGGAGTCCATTTAGCCGAGCAGCTCACAGGAAGGACAGGAAGAGGAGAGGAGTTGTCTGGTTGTTGTTCCCTTCCAGAGATGGAGTCCATTTAGCCGAGCAGCTCACAGGAAGGACAGGAAGAGGAGAGGAGTTGTCTGGTTGTTGTTCCCTTCCAGAGATGGAGTCCATTTAGCCGAGCAGCTCACAGGAAGGACAGGAAGAGGAGAGGAGTTGTCTGGTTGTTGTTCCCTTCCAGAGATGGAGTCCATTTAGCCGAGCAGCTCACAGGAAGGACAGGAAGAGGAGAGGAGTTGTCTGGTTGTTGTTCTTCCCTTCCAGAGATGGAGTCCATTTAGCCGAGCAGCTCACAGGAAGGACAGGAAGAGGAGAGGAGTTGTCTGGTTGTTGTTCTTCCCTTCCAGAGATGGAGTCCATTTAGCCGAGCAGCTCACAGGAAGGACAGGAAGAGGAGAGGAGTTGTCTGGTTGTTGTTCCCTTCCAGAGATGGAGTCCATTTAGCCGAGCAGCTCACAGGAAGGACAGGAAGAGGAGAGGAGTTGTCTGGTTGTTGTTCCCTTCCAGAGATGGAGTCCATTTAGCCGAGCAGCTCACAGGAAGGACAGGAAGAGGAGAGGAGTTGTCTGGTTGTTGTTCCCTTCCAGAGATGGAGTCCATTTAGCCGAGCAGCTCACAGGAAGGACAGGAAGAGGAGAGGAGTTGTCTGGTTGTTGTTCCCTTCCAGAGATGGAGTCCATTTAGCCGAGCAGCTCACAGGAAGGCCAGGAAGAGGAGAGGAGTTGTCTGGTTGTTGTTCCCTTCCAGAGATGGAGTCCATTTAGCCGAGCAGCTCACAGGAGGACAGGAAGAGGAGAGGAGTTGTCTGGTTGTTGTTCCCTTCCAGAGATGGAGTCCATTTAGCCGAGCAGCTCACAGGAAGGACAGGAAGAGGAGAGGAGTTGTCTGGTTGTTGTTCCCTTCCAGAGATGGAGTCCATTTAGCCGAGCAGCTCACAGGAAGGACAGGAAGAGGAGAGGAGTTGTCTGGTTGTTGTTCCCTTCCAGAGATGGAGTCCATTTAGCCGAGCAGCTCACAGGAAGGACAGGAAGAGGAGAGGAGTTGTCTGGTTGTTGTTCCCTTCCAGAGATGGAGTCCATTTAGCCGAGCAGCTCACAGGAAGGACAGGAAGAGGAGAGGAGTTGTCTGGTTGTTGTTCCCTTCCAGAGATGGAGTCCATTTAGCCGACCAGCTCACAGGAAGGACAGGAAGAGGAGAGGAGTTGTCTGGTTGTTGTTCCCTTCCAGAGATGGAGTCCATTTAGCCGACCAGCTCACAGGAAGGACAGGAAGAGGAGAGGAGTTGTCTGGTTGTTGTTCCCTTCCAGAGATGGAGTCCATTTAGCCGAGCAGCTCACAGGAAGGACAGGAAGAGGAGAGGAGTTGTCTGGTTGTTGTTCCCTTCCAGAGATGGAGTCCATTTAGCCGAGCAGCTCACAGGAAGGACAGGAAGAGGAGAGGAGTTGTCTGGTTGTTGTTCTTCCCTTCCAGAGATGGAGTCCATTTAGCCGAGCAGCTCACAGGAAGGACAGGAAGAGGAGAGGAGTTGTCTGGTTGTTGTTCCCTTCCAGAGATGGAGTCCATTTAGCCGAGCAGCTCACAGGAAGGACAGGAAGAGGAGAGGAGTTGTCTGGTTGTTGTTCCCTTCCAGAGATGGAGTCCATTTAGCCGAGCAGCTCACAGGAAGGACAGGAAGAGGAGAGGAGTTGTCTGGTTGTTGTTCCCTTCCAGAGATGGAGTCCATTTAGCCGAGCAGGTCACAGGAAGGACAGGAAGAGGAGAGGAGTTGTCTGGTTGTTGTTCTTCCCTTCCAGAGATGGAGTCCATTTAGCCGAGCAGCTCACAGGAAGGACAGGAAGAGGAGAGGAGTTGTCTGGTTGTTGTTCCCTTCCAGAGATGGAGTCCATTTAGCCGAGCAGCTCACAGGAAGGACAGGAAGAGGAGAGGAGTTGTCTGGTTGTTGTTCTTCCCTTCCAGAGATGGAGTCCATTTAGCCGAGCAGCTCACAGGAAGGACAGGAAGAGGAGAGGAGTTGTCTGGTTGTTGTTCCCTTCCAGAGATGGAGTCCATTTAGCCGAGCAGCTCACAGGAAGGACAGGAAGAGGAGAGGAGTTGTCTGGTTGTTGTTCCCTTCCAGAGATGGAGTCCATTTAGCCGAGCAGCTCACAGGAAGGACAGGAAGAGGAGAGGAGTTGTCTGGTTGTTGTTCCCTTCCAGAGATGGAGTCCATTTAGCCGAGCAGCTCACAGGAAGGACAGGAAGAGGAGAGGAGTTGTCTGGGTGTTGTTCCCTTCCAGAGATGGAGTCCATTTAGCCGAGCAGCTCACAGGAAGGACAGGAAGAGGAGAGGAGTTGTCTGGTTGTTGTTCTTCCCTTCCAGAGATGGAGTCCATTTAGCCGAGCAGCTCACAGGAAGGACAGGAAGAGGAGAGGAGTTGTCTGGTTGTTGTTCTTCCCTTCCAGAGATGGAGTCCATTTAGCCGAGCAGCTCACAGGAAGGACAGGAAGAGGAGAGGAGTTGTCTGGTTGTTGTTCCCTTCCAGAGATGGAGTCCATTTAGCCGAGCAGCTCACAGGAAGGACAGGAAGAGGAGAGGAGTTGTCTGGTTGTTGTTCCCTTCCAGAGATGGAGTCCATTTAGCCGAGCAGCTCACAGGAAGGACAGGAAGAGGAGAGGAGTTGTCTGGTTGTTGTTCCCTTCCAGAGATGGAGTCCATTTAGCCGAGCAGCTCACAGGAAGGACAGGAAGAGGAGAGGAGTTGTCTGGTTGTTGTTCCCTTCCAGAGATGGAGTCCATTTAGCCGAGCAGCTCACAGGAAGGCCAGGAAGAGGAGAGGAGTTGTCTGGTTGTTGTTCCCTTCCAGAGATGGAGTCCATTTAGCCGAGCAGCTCACAGGAAGGACAGGAAGAGGAGAGGAGTTGTCTGGTTGTTGTTCTTCCCTTCCAGAGATGGAGTCCATTTAGCCGAGCAGCTCACAGGAAGGACAGGAAGAGGAGAGGAGTTGTCTGGTTGTTGTTCCCTTCCAGAGATGGAGTCCATTTAGCCGAGCAGCTCACAGGAAGGACAGGAAGAGGAGAGGAGTTGTCTGGTTGTTGTTCTCTTCCAGAGATGGAGTCCATTTAGCCGAGCAGCTCACAGGAAGGACAGGAAGAGGAGAGGAGTTGTCTGGTTGTTGTTCCCTTCCAGAGATGGAGTCCATTTAGCCGAGCAGCTCACAGGAAGGACAGGAAGAGGAGAGGAGTTGTCTGGTTGTTGTTCCCTTCCAGAGATGGAGTCCATTTAGCCGAGCAGCTCACAGGAAGGACAGGAAGAGGAGAGGAGTTGTCTGGTTGTTGTTCCCTTCCAGAGATGGAGTCCATTTAGCCGAGCAGCTCACAGGAAGGACAGGAAGAGGAGAGGAGTTGTCTGGTTGTTGTTCTTCCCTTCCAGAGATGGAGTCCATTTAGCCGAGCAGCTCAGAGGAAGGACAGGAAGAGGAGAGGAGTTGTCTGGTTGTTGTTCCCTTCCAGAGATGGAGTCCATTTAGCCGAGCAGCTCACAGGAAGGACAGGAAGAGGAGAGGAGTTGTCTGGTTGTTGTTCCCTTCCAGAGATGGAGTCCATTTAGCCGAGCAGCTCACAGGAAGGACAGGAAGAGGAGAGGAGTTGTCTGGTTGTTGTTCCCTTCCAGAGATGGAGTCCATTTAGCCGAGCAGCTCACAGGAAGGACAGGAAGAGGAGAGGAGTTGTCTGGTTGTTGTTCCCTTCCAGAGATGGAGTCCATTTAGCCGAGCAGCTCACAGGAAGGACAGGAAGAGGAGAGGAGTTGTCTGGTTGTTGTTCCCTTCCAGAGATGGAGTCCATTTAGCCGAGCAGCTCACAGGAAGGACAGGAAGAGGAGAGGAGTTGTCTGGTTGTTGTTCCCTTCCAGAGATGGAGTCCATTTAGCCGAGCAGCTCACAGGAAGGCCAGGAAGAGGAGAGGAGTTGTCTGGTTGTTGTTCCCTTCCAGAGATGGAGTCCATTTAGCCGAGCAGCTCACAGGAAGGACAGGAAGAGGAGAGGAGTTGTCTGGTTGTTGTTCTTCCCTTCCAGAGATGGAGTCCATTTAGCCGAGCAGCTCACAGGAAGGACAGGAAGAGGAGAGGAGTTGTCTGGTTGTTGTTCCCTTCCAGAGATGGAGTCCATTTAGCCGAGCAGCTCACAGGAAGGACAGGAAGAGGAGAGGAGTTGTCTGGTTGTTGTTCTCTTCCAGAGATGGAGTCCATTTAGCCGAGCAGCTCACAGGAAGGACAGGAAGAGGAGAGGAGTTGTCTGGTTGTTGTTCCCTTCCAGAGATGGAGTCCATTTAGCCGAGCAGCTCACAGGAAGGACAGGAAGAGGAGAGGAGTTGTCTGGTTGTTGTTCCCTTCCAGAGATGGAGTCCATTTAGCCGAGCAGCTCACAGGAAGGACAGGAAGAGGAGAGGAGTTGTCTGGTTGTTGTTCCCTTCCAGAGATGGAGTCCATTTAGCCGAGCAGCTCACAGGAAGGACAGGAAGAGGAGAGGAGTTGTCTGGTTGTTGTTCTTCCCTTCCAGAGATGGAGTCCATTTAGCCGAGCAGCTCACAGGAAGGACAGGAAGAGGAGAGGAGTTGTCTGGTTGTTGTTCCCTTCCAGAGATGGAGTCCATTTAGCCGAGCAGCTCACAGGAAGGACAGGAAGAGGAGAGGAGTTGTCTGGTTGTTGTTCCCTTCCAGAGATGGAGTCCATTTAGCCGAGCAGCTCACAGGAAGGACAGGAAGAGGAGAGGAGTTGTCTGGTTGTTCTTCCCTTCCAGAGATGGAGTCCATTTAGCCGAGCAGCTCACAGGAAGGACAGGAAGAGGAGAGGAGTTGTCTGGTTGTTGGTCTTCACCTCCCTCATTGTACCTTTCTTTTCACACACGCCCGTTCCGTTTAAATTCAGTCAATTCATAGTCATTAGTTTATAAAGTCTCGGGATAGCATTCATTATTAGTGTTACATTGATTTCTGAATTGACAGAATTGAAACTCATACACTGAAGAATTCACAGATGCTCTTTTTGAAATGTTTACACGCACACACACCTCTTTCAATAGTTGTATTTTTTTAAACATTTTTTACACGTACCGGTCATGTTCTTTCCTGTACTTGAATACTTATTAAATGATGTTTTCATAGTCAGTTGTTTATTAATATCTCATTTAGACTTAATCTGCTCATTTCGTCCCTACACCTTCGCAGATCTAAGACAAGATGAAAGTAAAAACACATTCTCTTCCTAATTCATTCTTTTCCCACCTGTATTTTGTCAGGCCAGTGAACATGGTGTTAAACTGTACTATTTGTATGGACCCTAGGTTACCCTTTCCCTTAGTTATCATACTAACTGAATGTCCTATAACCTTAATTAGTGCTCCTGCTCACCTGATGTACCATGCCAGGTGTGTATAATACTGACGTTAATGAGAGAGGGAAGGGGTTAAGGTGTGGTCCTGCTCACCTGATGTACCATGCCAGGTGTGTATAATACTGACGTTAATGAGAGAGGGAAGGGGTTTTAAGGTGTGGTCTTTACTCCCAAATGTCACTTAAATATAGCTTCCAAATGAAGAGAGACAATGATACATAAAGTAATCTGGGGGAAAAAATGATATTTTATGGACAACGGTGGATGGTTCTTAAAATAACCTTTGTGTTATTGGGCTCTTCAAAGAGCTGTTTCCCTCCACGGCAAACTGCCATGGAACTTCACCTGCTGGCGATGAGAAGTAGGTGGTCAGCTTCTCCCTCACCTGGAGTGCCTGTCTGGGGGCGTTGTTGGCACCTGCCCTGGTGACATCAGGTAGGTGACCATTTGGCGTGCCCATCTCCATCCGGAGCGGCTCCTGGAATGACCTCTGCAGGTAGTTATAGAGAACACATGTGGCCTTCACGCAGGCATCGACATTTGAGGGGCTGAGACCAAGCACTCTCCGATACATTCTCCACCGGGCTGCCAGAATCCCAAAGGCGCATTCAACAACTAACCTTGCCCTGGACAGTCGTTTGTTAAAGATCCTTACAGGCTTTGGCAATGGCAGCTGGCGTCCAGCGTAGGGCCTCATGAGGTTGGGTCTTAAAGGGAAGGCCTCGTCGCCGACGACGACGTGAGGAACAGGTCCCAGGTCTTCAGCCCCAGGGAGTGATGCAGGTGGTGGAATCTCCAGGGTGCCATCCTGAAGTGCCTGGCCAAAGGCAGAGTCCCGGAGGGTCCCGCCATCACTTCCCATAAGCACCAACATCGACAACACGGAAACAGTAGAGGGCATCTACTACAGCCAAGAGTACAACTTAATATGTACCCTTGTACACATTGTACAATTTACAATGTGACCCAGTTCAATGGGTCTGAACAGAACTGGGGGATGTCAGACATGAAGATGTCTAAACACAACTGGAATATCATTAGTTTGTGATTCATTGTTAATGGATTTTCAATCAGGAACACAGAGGAACAACCTGACAACATAACAATGTGTGGGTGGGTGGAGATCTAATATTGTTTTGTGACAAACACTAAAGCATGATATTCTAATAAATCTACACCCTATTCCCTACGTAGAACACTACTTTAGACCTGGTCAGAAGCACCGTAGTGCACTACGTAGGGAATAGGGAACCATTTGGAACAGAGACCAGTAATTCCCCTGAATATCTTTCTCTTCCTCATCTGGTTTCTTGAACAGCCCTTCACTCCTCCCCTCTTCCTCTTCCTCTCTTTTCATTCTATTCTATCAGCCACACCACTAGCTCACCTCCACACAATCCATTTACAAGTTAAAGACTCACCTTGGAATAAATAACAAAGGAAAACTATTACTAGATGAAGTTTAGTGTTGGATTTTTTTATTTCCCATCACCATAAATCATATTTAATCACTGAACAGTAGCAGACCTAACTTCATCTGTTCCTGACTCTGGATAGTGGATTAAAAAGACCATCAATCTCCAATGATATTAAAGTACTATTCTGAACATTACTGATATACTGAGTGGCAAGTCCAGATATCGGCTGCTTTTATTGTTTGGTCAATAGCACCACCTGCTGGACAGGTTTAATGTTGCTGGACTGAGCAGTATGGGAGGATGAAAGATGACACATTGAACACGCTTTTTAGTCCAGGACTAGGATTAATCTGTGTCTGGGAAACCAGTCCATATAGTTTAGTAGAAAGTAAGTGATACCAGCTTGTAGTGGGCTGACTAGTCCTGAATTGTCCTTTTGTTCCTGGACCATTTTCCATGCAGCTCCAGGTGACAGAGAAACATCAATTAGGGCCGAGCTGATCAATGATACTGAGGAGAATTGCATAGAGACAGAGAACCAACTGAGAAAACATATCAATGGTTCTGAATGACAACCAATATACATCAACACCAGACATCATGATTCATGGAAATGGACCCTACTACAGTTTAACCAGCTCAGCTATAGACTACACCAGCATGACTAGTATCTATGTGGACCCTACTACAGTTTAACCAGCTCAGCTATAGTCTACACCAGCATGACTAGTATCTATGTGGACCCTACTACAGTTTAACCAGCTCAGCTATAGACTACACCAGCATGACTAGTATCTATGTGGACCCTACTACAGTTTAACCAGCTCAGCTATAGACTACACCAGCATGACTAGTATCTATGTGGACCCTACTACAGTTTAACCAGCTCAGCTATAGACTACACCAGCATGACTAGTATCTATGTGGACCCTACTACAGTTTAACCAGCTCAGCTATAGACTACACCAGCATGACTAGTATCTATGTGGACCCTACTACAGTTTAACCAGCTCAGCTATAGACTACACCAGCATGACTAGTATCTATGTGGACCCTACTACAGTTTAACCAGCTCAGCTATAGACTACACCAGCATGACTAGTATCTATGTGGACCCTACTACAGTTTAACCAGCTCAGCTATAGACTACACCAGCATGACTAGTATCTATGTGGACCCAACTACAGTTTAACCAGCTCAGCTATAGATTACACCAGCATGACTAGTATCTATGTGGACCCTACTACAGTTTAACCAGCTCAGCTATAGACTACACCAGCATGACTAGTATCTATGTGGACCCTACTACAGTTTAACCAGCTCAGCTATAGACTACACCAGCATGACTAGTATCTATGTGGACCCTACTACAGTTTAACCAGCTCAGCTATAGACTACACCAGCATGACTAGTATTTATGTGGACCCTACTACAGTTTAACCAGCTCAGCTATAGACTACACCAGCATGACTAGTATCTATGTGGACCCTACTACAGTTTAACCAGCTCAGCTATAGACTACACCAGCATGACTAGTATCTATGTGGACCCTACTACAGTTTAACCAGCTCAGCTATAGACTACACCAGCATGACTAGTATCTATGTGGACCCTACTACAGTTTAACCAGCTCAGCTATAGACTACACCAGCATGACTAGTATCTATGTGGACCCTACTACAGTTTAACCAGCTCAGCTATAGACTACACCAGCATGACTAGTATCTATGTGGACCCTACTACAGTTTAACCAGCTCAGCTATAGACTACACCAGCATGACTAGTATCTATGTGGACCCTACTACAGTTTAACCAGCTCAGCTATAGACTACACCAGCATGACTAGTATCTATGTGGACCCTACTACAGTTTAACCAGCTCAGCTATAGACTACACCAGCATGACTAGTATCTATGTGGACCCTACTACAGTTTAACCAGCTCAGCTATAGACTACACCAGCGTGACTAGTATCTATGTGGACCCTACTACAGTTTAACCAGCTCAGCTATAGACTACACCAGCATGACTAGTATCTATGTGGACCCTACTACAGTTTAACCAGCTCAGCTATAGACTACACCAGCGTGACTAGTATCTATGTGGACCCTACTACAGTTTAACCAGCTCAGCTATAGACTACACCAGCATGACTAGTATCTATGTGGACCCTACTACAGTTTAACCAGCTCAGCTATAGACTACACCAGCATGACTAGTATCTATGTGGACCCTACTACAGTTTAACCAGCTCAGCTATAGACTACACCAGCATGACTAGTATCTATGTGGACCCTACTACAGTTTAACCAGCTCAGCTATAGACTACACCAGCATGACTAGTATCTATGTGGACCCTACTACAGTTTAACCAGCTCAGCTATAGACTACACCAGCATGACTAGTATCTATGTGGACCCTACTACAGTTTAACCAGCTCAGCTATAGACTACACCAGCATGACTAGTATCTATGTGGACCCTACTACAGTTTAACCAGCTCAGCTATAGACTACACCAGCATGACTAGTATCTATGTGGACCCTACTACAGTTTAACCAGCTCAGCTATAGACTACACCAGCATGACTAGTATCTATGTGGACCCTACTACAGTTTAACCAGCTCAGCTATAGACTACACCAGCGTGACTAGTATCTATGTGGACCCTACTACAGTTTAACCAGCTCAGCTATAGACTACACCAGCATGACTAGTATCTATGTGGACCCTACTACAGTTTAACCAGCTCAGCTATAGACTACACCAGCATGACTAGTATCTATGTGGACCCTACTACAGTTTAACCAGCTCAGCTATAGACTACACCAGCGTGACTAGTATCTATGTGGACCCTACTACAGTTTAACCAGCTCAGCTATAGACTACACCAGCATGACTAGTATCTATGTGGACCCTACTACAGTTTAACCAGCTCAGCTATAGACTACACCAGCATGACTAGTATCTATGTGGACCCTACTACAGTTTAACCAGCTCAGCTATAGACTACACCAGCGTGACTAGTATCTATGTGGACCCTACTACAGTTTAACCAGCTCAGCTATAGACTACACCAGCGTGACTAGTATCTATGTGGACCCTACTACAGTTTAACCAGCTCAGCTATAGACTACACCAGCGTGACTAGTATCTATGTGGACCCTACTACAGTTTAACCAGCTCAGCTATAGACTACACCAGCGTGACTAGTATCTATGTGGACCCTACTACAGTTTAACCAGCTCAGCTATAGACGACACCAGCATGACTAGTATCTATGTGGACCCTACTACAGTTTAACCAGCTCAGCTATAGACTACACCAGCGTGACTAGTATCTATGTGGACCCTACTACAGTTTAACCAGCTCAGCTATAGACTACACCAGCATGACTAGTATCTATGTGGACCCTACTACAGTTTAACCAGCTCAGCTATAGACTACACCAGCATGACTAGTATCTATGTGGACCCTACTACAGTTTAACCAGCTCAGCTATAGACTACACCAGCATGACTAGTATCTATGTGGACCCTACTACAGTTTAACCAGCTCAGCTATAGACTACACCAGCGTGACTAGTATCTATGTGGACCCTACTACAGTTTAACCAGCTCAGCTATAGACTACACCAGCGTGACTAGTATCTATGTGGACCCTACTACAGTTTAACCAGCTCAGCTATAGACTACACCAGCGTGACTAGTATCTATGTGGACCCTACTACAGTTTAACCAGCTCAGCTATAGACTACACCAGCATGACTAGTATCTATGTGGACCCTACTACAGTTTAACCAGCTCAGCTATAGACTACACCAGCATGACTAGTATCTATGTGGACCCTACTACTACAGTTTAACCAGCTCAGCTATAGACTACACCAGCATGACTAGTATCTATGTGGACCCTACTACAGTTT
>NW_027675475.1:362500-400000 GCF_965601325.2 Salmo salar
CGGCCACATCTTGAAAAAGAGGACAGGGACATGCGATTTCTTGAGAATTTACACCTTTTTATATATAAAAAAAATATATATACAGTTAACCATGACCAGAACATGTTTAACGTTTGAAGGCTTTGCGCCAACCATCCCTGTAGGTCACTATAACCAGGTGAACAGTGAGCTTCCTCACCAAGTAGCTGTAACCTAGTTAATAGTAAGTTACCTGATGTAAACCTACAAGGTTAGTTAATAATAAGTTACCTGAGGTAAACCTACAAGGATAGTTGATAATAAGTTACCTGAGGTAAACCTACAAGGAGAGTTAATAATAAGTTACCTGAGGTAAACCTACAAGGTTAGTTAATAATAAGTTACCTGAGGTAAACCTACAAGGATTGTTAATAATAAGTTACCTGAGGTAAACCTACAAGGTTAGTTAATAATAAGTTACCTGAGGTAAACCTACAAGGATAGTTAATAATAAGTTACCTGAGGTAAACCTACAAGGATAGTTAATAATAAGTTACCTGAGGTTAACCTACAAGGATGGTTAATAATAAGTTACCTGAGGTAAACCTACAAGGATAGTTAATAATAAGTTACCTGAGGTAAACCTACAAGGATAGTTAATAAGTTACCTGAGGTAAACCTACAAGGTTAACACGGGCTGGAAGAGAATTACTTCAAAACCACAGCAAACAGCTGGGACATATAGTAATATTATATATATATAATATTATATCACTGGGCTCCTGTGTGCTAACAAACCCTGTGTACCACCCCTCCCCTGTTTAACCTTGAATTTCGTTCAGAAAAACACTTCCACATTTAGCAAAACGAACCAACTCTTTACGGATCTGTTCAGTGGTAATAAACGGAGGCAGATTAGACACCACTACTCTTGTCGAAATCAGCACCAACACACCCCTCACATAAATCATACTGGTAACTAGCCGGGTAACAAGACTCACCTTTTACATTACCACAACCACCGCCTTGTTCATTCTGGATACAGAGTGTATATGTTCCTCTCCCACCTGTTCACCGACCAGGATCAATAATTCCTCCACACCATTCTCCACAACGCACCTGAAGAGACAGCGTTTCTTCTCCACTCGGTTGAGGACATCAAACTACCCTACTCCCTCCTCAACTCTAACCGATAAACAGCGGAAACCAATAAACAAACCCTCCCACCATGACAAAATACATGTGGAAAATAGGCAAAAGAATAGCTGCACTCTTCACGAACGACAAAACCTCACGTTACCAACTTCTTCTTCTTCTATGGTATAATGGCGGTCCTCAAACCAACGTTAAAGGAGCATGGCGCCTCCTACTGTGCTGGAGTGTGTTCAATCACGGTTTACACCATTTCTAAATCCTCCTACCTAACTCAGTACTTCTGAGAAAATAAAAAAGATCCCTACTAACTTCTAATAGACCCTCCCCCATCCCCCAAATCCCTTCCAACCCCCCCAAATGTCTCTGATCTCACATTTGTCCTCACCTGTACCCAGTGGAACATTAATATATATTATATCTTGTTTTAAAGTTATTTTAGCTAACTAGTCTACAATTTCATTCCATTCCACACCTGAATGTGCTGGGACCCAGCAGAATCTCACTACTAGACCCATTCTCTCATTTCTCCATAATAACATTAATACCTCCAATAGTAGGTCACTCCTAATAGATTTACCAGATGATAAACTATTCAATACAGACAGAGAATCTGAGGATACTATAACTCTAACAGGCTGTACGTCCTCCACCCACTGGAGGACAACTATTATCACCAACAGTTCAACTGAGTACACTGACAGTTCATCTGTTAGTCTTCTACATATCTGCACATCACATTCAGGAAGGTAAACACCTGCTCCTGTGGGCCCACTATCTGGGCCCTTGGATCCATCTGTGAAAAGAGGTAAAAAAGCATAACAACTTCTACCAATGTAATTGTCAACCAGTTTCCCTTTATCACTGACTTCTGACCCAATCTTTTCCTTTTGTCTACCAAGGTTAGATCAACAACAGGATCTGGGAGTAACCATGGAGGAACATCCCCTATCACCACAGAAAGGGCCAACCTCCAACTCCCTGAAACTACTCTCATCAGCAAGCTTTCCAACTGTCCAACCAAAACCACTGCCTTGTCTACTAGTATATTCCCAACAGTCATCTAGAACAGTAGCAGTGGGATGCTCAACCTCACAGCCTTTCAACCCAATAAGCTAATGACAACATCAGGCCAACTAACCCTACACTCATTAAAACCCACTACCCCCATTCCACTACTTTGACCCTATCTGCTCCTGCACCAGGCCAACTAACCCTACACTCATTAAAACCCACTACCCCCATTCCAATACTTTGACCCTATCTGCTCCTGCACCAGGCCAACTAACCCTACACTCATTAAAACCCACTACCCCCATTCCACTACTTTGACCCTATCTGCTCCTGCACCAGGCCAACTAACCCTACACTCATTAAAACCCACTACCCCATTCCACTACTTTGACCCTATCTGCTCCTGCACCAGGCCAACTAACCCTACACTCATTCAAACCCACTACCCCATTCCACTACTTTGACCCTATCTGCTCCTGCACCAGGCCAACTAACCCTACACTCATTAAAACCCCACTACCCCATTCCACTACTTTGACCCTATCTGCTCCTGCACCAGGCCAACTAAACCTACACTCATTAAAACCCACTACCCCATTCCACTACTTTGACCCTATCTGCTCCTGCACCAGGCCAACTAACCCTACACTCATTAAAAACCACTACCCCATTCCACTACTTTGACCCTATCTGCTCCTACACCAGGCCAACTAACCCTACACTCATTAAAACCCACTACCCCATTCCACTACTTTGACCCTATCTGCTCCTGCACCAGGCCAACGACCTGGGAGGACAGGACACCACCACCCAACACACCCTGGAACTCTTCTGAAGTCAAATCTAGTATGACCAAATACTTCTCTGCAGCTGCCACCAAAACATATTTTTTTCCTGTGATTTACATTCCATTTCTGCGGTACAGTTGATAACCATTTGCTATGAACACTAAGAAGCCAACCTTACTGAAGCATATATCACTGGTTGGCCCATCCCTCTGTGCTGTCACAGATCTACTACTCACAGGGATCCTCTCAGGATCCCTCAGCCTTGACCCATCCTCCTCTACTTTCTTCACTGCCTCAGCAGTGACAACCTGTTCCCAACAGTGGGGTCAGTGGGATTGGATAGGGGCCCCTCTACTTCTCTCTCTCTCTCTCTCTCTGACTGGAGGAGACAGGTGAAATGGTGTGTCTCCTCTGGTCAACAATACTCACCTTGAGAGACTCCACAGCCTGTTGGAGCTCCTTCAGCTCCTTCTCTCTCTCCTGGAATCTCTGCTGGACCTTCTGCTGACTCATCCCCAGCTGCCTCTGTGGAGAATCACTCTTCAATGAGCTATCAAGCTTTATTAGTCCAGTAGATCAATAGTATAGTAATGTGACATAGGGCCCATAGAGAGGAAGGTCTAAAAAAATGGATGGTCCATTTACTAAATGATATTTATTTGTTGCTATGTGAATGATTATAGTTTTTATGGTAGGACTACATGTATCAACAGGTTGAGACTGAACTTTGGACTCATAAAAGGGCATTCAGAATGATAATAGTGTTTGACATTATAAAATGGTGATACATCTGGAGAATCTGGGTTGACATATCTATATACTCAAGGTTTGTGTTCATATTTGTTCTGCTGAGGATCCATTTCATTTGAATGATCTCATATTCAAACAGCCTTAGTTCCTACTGTATCTTTAATTCTTTGTTTATCAGACAGTCACCAACAAGTTGTTCTGGTCTTACCTGTTTCTCAGTCCTCTCTGCTGCAGCTGACACTGTATCATGGCCTTTATGTTCATCCATTGTACACATCAGACAGATACACTGCTGATCGGTACGACAGTAAACCTCCAGCAGTTTGTCATGATGAGAGCAGATCTTCTCCTGTAGTTGTGCGGTGGCTTTGACCAGCTTGTGCCTCTTCAAAGCAGGAGATTCGTAGTGAGATTGGAGGTGAGTCTCACAGTAAGAGGCCAGACACACCAGACAGGACATGAGGGCTTTCTGCTTTCTGGTCCCAGTGCAGAAATCACACGCCACATCTCTAGGTCCAGCATAGCACAGAGCAGGAGGGGGAGCAGCCTGGAGTCCTGTCTTCTTCAGTTTCTCCACCAGCTCAGCCAACATGTTATTTTTCCTCAGATTAGGCCTTGGAGTGAAGGTCTCTCTGCACTGAGGACAGCTATAGACCCCTTTCAGAACATCCTGATCCCAGCAGCCCTCAATACAGCTCCTACAGTAACTGTGTCCACAGGGGATGGCGACTGGTTCCTTCAGTAGATCCAGACAGACAGAACAACAGAACTGGTCCTGGTCCAGCAGAACTCCCTGTTGAGCCATTTGGACGGTTGTTCACTCTCACACAGACAGACGACACAGAGACTCAGATCAGTTTCGTTTCCTCAGAAGAGAGTTTGTGGGAGGGGGAGGGATTTCCTGGTTCTGCCAGAGGGGTGGGGTTAGAGGGAGGGAGGGGTTAGAGGAATGCAGGAAGAGAGAGAGGAACTGCATGCAACATCAAGAGGGAGACAAATAGTTTTGTTCCAATGTTAGAGCCTTTAACATGGAACACATGACATAATGAATCTTAAAATGTGAGTTGTTAGAATATATGAAGGGTAACAGTTTTCTATGAAGTACGTATGTATCATTATTTTAATCACCTTTATAATGCCTTATAAATCAATAAGTCCTGAGGAGGTGTGATATATGGTTATTATACAGAACCACGGCTAAGGGCTGTTCTTAGACAAGACACAACACGGATTGAGAATTATCTAACACTTTCAACAATACAATCACATTTTATTTTATTGGTTACATACACATATTTATCAGTTGTTATTGTGGGTGAAGTGAAATGCTTGTGTTCCCAGCTCCAACAGTGCAGTAATATCTAACAATGCTTGTGTTCCTGGTTCCAACAGTGCAGTAATATCTAACAATGCTTGTGTTCCCAGCTCCAACAGTGCAGTAATATCTAACAATGCTTGTGTTCCCAGCTCCAACAGTGCAGTAATATCTAACAATGCTTGTGTTCCTGGCTCCAACAGTGCAGTAATATCTAACAATGCTTGTGTTCCCAGCTCCGACAGTGCAGTAATATCTAACAATGCTTGTGTTCCCAGCTCACAGAGGGCAGAAGTCAATGAAAATATTAGGACAAGCAATGATATATATATATATATACATATATACACTGTATACTGTGATGTGATGCATAGACAATTTGGAGTACATCTGTAGTATATCTGAAGAATAGTAGATGTACAGTAGTAGTTATATAGGATGAACCAGGACTAGAATACAGTATATACATATTAAGTGGACAGCAGTAGTTATATAGGATGAACCAGGACTAGAATACAGTATATACATATGAAGTAGACAGCAGTAGTTATATAGGATGAACCAGGACTGGAATACAGTATATACATATGAAGTGGACAGCAGTAGTTATATAGGATGAACCAGGACTAGAATACAGTATATTCATATGAAGTGGACAGCAGTAGTTATATAGGATGAACCAGGACTAGAATACAGTATATACATATGAAGTGGACAGCAGTAGTTATATAGGATGAACCAGGACTAGAATACAGTATATACATATGAAGTAGACAGCAGTAGTTATATAGGATGAACCAGGACTAGAATACAGTATATACATATGAAGTGGACAGCAGTAGTTATATAGGATGAACCATGACTAGAATACAGTATATACATATGAAGTGGACAGTAGTAGTTATATAGGATGAACCAGGACTAGAATACAGTATATACATATGAAGTGGACAGCAGTAGTTATATAGGATGAACCAGGACTGGAATACAGTATATTCATATGAAGTGGACAGTAGTAGTTATATAGGATGAACCATGACTAGAATACAGTATATACATATGAAGTGGACAGCAGTAGTTATATAGGATGAACCAGGACTAGAATACAGTATATTCATATGAAGTGGACAGCAGTAGTTATATAGGATGAACCATGACTAGAATACAGTATATACATATGAAGTGGACAGCAGTAGTTATATAGGATGAACCAGGACTAGAATACAGTATATACATATGAAGTGGACAGCAGTAGTTATATAGGATAAACCAGGACTGGAATACAGTATATACATATGAAGTGGGCAGCAGTAGTTATATAGGATGAACCAGGACTAGAATACAGTATATACATATGAAGTGGACAGCAGTAGTTATATAGGATAAACCAGGACTGGAATACAGTATATACATATGAAGTGGGCAGCAGTAGTTATATAGGATGAACCAGGACTAGAATACAGTATATACATATGAAGTGGACAGCAGTAGTTATATAGGATGAACCAGGACTAGAATACAGTATATACATTTGTATTTATTTCACCTTTATTTAACCAGGTAGGCAAGTTGAGAACAAGTTCTCATTTACAATTGCGACCTGGCCAAGATAAAGCAAAGCAGTTCGACAACATACAACAACACAGAGTTACACATGGAGTAAAACAAACATACAGTCAATAATACAGTAAAAACATAAGTCTATATACATTGTGAGCAAATTAGGTGAGATAAGGGAGGTAAAGGCAATAAATAGGCCATGGTGGCAAAGTAAATACAATATAGCAAGTAAAACACTGGAATGGTAGATTTATAATTTGAAGAAAGTTCAAAGTTAAAATATAAATAATATGGTGCAAAGGAGCAAAATAAATAAATAAATAAATACAGTAGGGGAACAAGTAGTAGTTTGGGCTAAATTATAGATGGGCTATGTACAGGTGCAGTGATCTGGGAGCTGCTCTGACAGCTGGTGCTTAAAGCTAGTGAGGGAGATATGTGTTTCCAGTTTCAGAGATTTTTGTAGTTCGTTCCAGTCATTGGCAGCAGAGAACTGGAAGGAGAGGCGGCCAAAGGAGGAAATGGCTTTGTGGGTGACCAGAGAGATCCCTGACCTTATCTTCTCTCAAGAAGATGTCTGGTAGGCCCATTTAAATACCTTTTTTGGACATTTGAAGATAGCAGATGTTTGAGTTGGGTCTATTAACACAGCTCTGAGTTGTTATTATTTTTTTTATTTTTTTTTGACAAAATGAGCACTCCTGGAAGTGACAGATTTTGACTCATATTGAGTGATAAGACTGAGCTATTTAAAAACACTTTTTCAACATTTCAAGATAGCAGTTAGTTCAGTTTGATCTTACTAAAGACAGCTGTATATTATTTTTTTTGACCCAAAAATATTCTATGTTCACGCCCACTTTTTTTGCACTATGTTTGAAGGCTGTCAACTTCTTGTCAGGAGGAGAATCACTTAGCCTTTCGACTAATTTTCAAATGATAGGATGCCTATTTAAAAACACTTTAGTAGGTGCAAGCGTCCCACCTAGCCCATAGAGGTTAAACCTAAACAGAATAAGTTGCAACTTAAGGTATAATTATTTTATTCATTTTGACATATTGTTTGGGACCACTTTTTTTGCACTATGTTTGAAGGCTGTCAGCTTCTTCTCAGGAAGAGAATCCCTTAGCCTTTCAACTAATTTTGGGTTAGTTGGACTAATTTTGGGTTAGTTCTCTCAAGAAGAACTAACCCATCTCAACATGACAGAGAGTAAGACAGGAGAACCTATTTCAACATGACAGAGAGTAAGACAGGAGAACCTATTTCAACATGACGGAGAGTAAGACAGGAGAACCTATTTCAACATGACGGAGAGTAAGACAGGAGAACCTATTTCAACATGACGGAGAGTAAGACAGGAGAACCTATTTCAACATGACGGAGAGTAAGTCAGGAGTCCCTGACCTTATCTTCTCTCAAGAAGATGTCTGGTAGGCAGGGCTGGGCGATATGGACCAAAAGTCATATCCCGATATATTTAGGCTGAATATCGATATAAGATATATATCCTGATATTTTTTCCGCAAAGTGAGAGCAAATGTTCAGTCAAAGTCAAAGCCAGATATGACATGTCTCAAGTAGTTTTATTGAAAGCGGCTATTTCAGTGAACAGTTGAAAAATCAAATGAATAAATAATAAACAGGGCTCTTCACCTGGTTCAGATTAAATGCTCAGCTGTTCAAATAACAACAACATGTAAACATAAACACTGTAGAACAACAGGACGACCTTTTTGGAAATCAAAGCTTCATAAGGTGAACATTTAAATAAATACAAATATCTTAAACAAAAATAGCCTATAAAATAAAATAGGCCTATCTATTTCTGAAATAAATATTATATATATTTATGAGAAAAGTCAACTTTTTTTTTAGTTTGACAACTTTAAATGGCTTATTAAAATCAAATTACAGATTTCTTCTCCTTTCTAACAAATCCACAGATGCAAATAACGAACATTACAAAATAATAAAATATGACAAACCCTAATAAGGGCAGCAATTATATATAAATAAAGAACAAAATAAAGTGCTCAGTTTGAGAAAATGTTTTTTAAACATCAGCCTGAGATTACCATTTGCTTTTTGTTAACTCAATTTCTTATCTGAACAGCCTCAACCAGTTGCACAAGAAACAGACTATCAACTCAATAAACATTTTCCCCCTCTTTTTTTACTTTGATAAACAGTAATGCTGTCTTGAGGTAGACATTAGAAGACAAGCGTGTCCTCCTTCGTTTAAAGATTTTGTGCGAGAAACACCAGCCTGTCAACGGCATCCGGCTTCAGAGATGCTCTGTGGCAGGTCACGATATTGCCACTGCAGCTGAAAACCCTTTCGGAGGGTGAACTGGTAGCTGGTACCAAGAGATACTTTTTTGCCAGGTGGCTCAGAGCTGGAAAGACAACTTCATGATCCTTCCACCACTTGAGGGGATCAGTGTCACTCTCCACACTTGCTGACTGCAAGTAACTTGACAGTTCATTTTCAATAGCCTCCCTCTTGGTTGGTGGTGCAGTGGTGGTGGCTGTGCGCTGCTTGAAGAAGCTTGCCAGTGTCTTAGCTTTTGGTGCCACTGCTGCTTCTCCATCTGCAGGCTCAGGCACAGTTGGCACACGTAGGTAAGGCGGTTGACAGCTGCTCTGATCAGCCAGTAGCGTCTCCACCTCCAAGACAGCTCTGTGCTTCAATGCATCAACTTTTTCACTTGGGATATAGGTGGCCCTGAAGCGTGGATCCACAAATGAAGCCATCTCCAATAGGTCAGTAGTGGCTGGGTCAGAATACTTGCGGTTGAGGTACTCAACAATGCTGGTCTTGATCGATTTGCAAAGCTCGCTATCACCCTCTTCACATGCCAGGAGACTGTCGTTAAAAAGGTGCAGCACAGGTTTTACATATGATAGAGTGACGTACTCCTCACCTGACAAAGCATCGGTAAAGTCCTGGAGAGGTTTCAGGACCTTTTGGACTGCTTCTAGGACCTCTAAGTCCTGCCAGGTAGGGACAAGGTGCCTGGTCTTTTTGTCATTAGACAGGACTTTGGCCAGTGCTCCTTCCTGCTCCAGGACTCTCTATCATCTGCTGCCTTGATCCCCAGCGTGTGGCAGACTCGGTTATGAGTTGGTGACTTGGCAGACCCAGCTGAATCTGGACTTCAGCAAGATGTCTCCTTTTCTTCCAGCTGTACCAAAAACAGCTTACAATTCTCTTGCACAGAGAAATGGCCCGGGTGACGCGCTTGTCATTCATGCCATGTCCTGTCAGAAACATAAAAAAACTATTAAACAAATGTGCTTATGCGAGAAATTTGACTCTGTTTTCACTTTAACACACTCACACAACTAAGTGCTTTCCAAAATCAAGCTTTAGAAATATTCTACATTAATATTTTCTTGTTTCATAGTTTATTTTTTTTTAATCAACGCCAGTCCTAATCATAAATATCAAATATTATATTCATTTATTTTGTGAATTTTAATCCTGTAAGTGATTTGTATGTATTATTATTTGTGTATAATTTATAAATGATGACTATACTGTATGTACATTTACTGATGTTTCGTTCTTGTTGTTGTTCTTAGTATTTATGCTTAGTATTTAATGCTACTTCATATTTCTACTCCACTAAAAACTCCACAATGTTTAGGCCTACCTACGTGTCAACATTAGTTTCTAGTTACTTTGCAGTTGGCTCTTCAATCCAGAGAAAAAACTATAGTCTATCATAATAACTAAATATGTTACCTTGATGATATCAACAGGCTAACCAGCATTTTAAAGTCATAATTACCTCACCTTTACCAGCTGTAACATTAAAGTGGTAAACACATCAATGCATCACTAATTCTTATCCAATAACCTAATAAATATGGTTCTGAAATCTACCATCCTGTATTGTAAGTGATTTTACTTTTAACACTTTATGTTTTGTGTTTTATTAATCAATCTTTGGCCAAGACAGCAGCATAAAACAAAACAAGTTGCAGACAGACACAAAGGAAAATAATAAAAAACTAATATTTTAATATGTTTTTTTCTTTAAAGTAAAATATGTGAATACTCCTTAATAAAACACTGCACTCCCCAATAGCCAAGTGTAGTCTGACCGAAGCACTGCATCCTCATCGTTCAGCTCCACCGCTCTGACCACGTCGCTCCCGTTGGCGGTTGTTATAGCAACCGGATGCTTTTCTTGGAGTTTCCCAGCTTGCGTCCTGCGAGGCCTCAGCTATATGCTCACCGGTGTGATCCTGGGGGGAAATAACTTGTTTTGGAGACACGACGCTGTTTTCATCTCCCCCAGTCGTTGAATGAAGTGAACATGTCACGCTTCATGTAAAGGCTCACATTGTCCTGCTCGACCCACATATCGCTGGTCAACGCCAAAATGGGTCCCGTTAGCGAGCCGGTCAGCAAGGCTCTGCCTGACTTCAGTGGACATTTGTGGCAGTGCTTCTCGTGTAAAGTAGTTGGGAAGCTCATATCTCGGGTCCATAGTTTTCAGTAGCTTTTTTGAATCCGACTTGTTCCACAGTTGCAACAGGGACCATATCTTTAGCAATGTGATAGGACACCGCTGTAGTTATAGTACACCACTTGCCAATTTTCTTTTCATAAAGGCTCACTGCGGGAAAATGAAGTTTGCAGTGAGCTTTGTTTCGGGGCTTTTTCGGGTTGTCGACGGCTTGCGGCTGGGGCTTCTGCAGCGCGCAGTTTCACACACTCTTCGTATTGCAGTTTGTGCCACTGTTTTAGGTGGTGAAAAAGATTTGTAGTGCTTCCACCCCTGGCTGTAACTTTTTTTATGGCACTGCCTACATATAACGTGATTTTGTTGCTCATCTGATACTTTGAATCCGAACCATCTCCAAATTACTGAGCCAATGCTTTTTCTTTTACTAACCAATTCCTCGTCAAAACGCTCCGCAGACGCTGTTGCTTCCTCCATGTTTGTTGAAGTGTCTGTTCCTGCCCCTCCGCCCTCTGTGCATGAAAGAGGAGGCGCGGGGAGCAGCGCAGAGAGCTCCGGGTCTGCAGCTTGCTTGGAGCAAGGATCAAAGCGAACATTTCAACTATATCGATATATGCGAAATGGTCTAATTTCATATCACATTTAAAATATATCGATATATTTTTTTATATCAATATATCGCCCAGCCCTAGTCAGGCTGATAAGAACAATTCTTATTTTGTATAACGGGTCACTTAGGATGGCAGTAGCATTGTTGACGAAATGCAGGCATCGCAGCAGAATTAGGAAGCGGTCTTGGGAAAAGAGGGTGGCAAAGAAGGGAGTTGCAAACATAGGATCTGTGCTCCAGTATTCTCTTAGGGAGTTCTTCTTTACTATCCCCATGAGGAGGACTGTCACCAGGAAGGTATACATTTCACTCATTGTGGTTGTCACCCATTTAGCGAGTTTCCCCCTCACTCCTGGCTCTCTCTTCTCCTGTAGCTCCAAGGCATAGCGATTGGTCTCCTGTACTATGGTTTCCCACCAGCTCCTCTGTCAGAAACAACTTGAAGCACTCTGCCTCAGATGGAAATGGACTCCAGACTGGGACTCATCAAAACAAACAGCAGGGCCAGGAGGGGTGAAATGACTGGCGGCCTTCCAGCTACCACAGAACTCCTGTACTTCATCCACTGTCGGTCTCCCTCCATCACCACCAGCATCTTCAAAGGGACCTGGTACTTGGTCAGTGGACAAGGGAACCTCAGATTCAGGGTTCTCAATGGCTACAAGGTTGGGGGGGGGGGGGGGGGGGGCAGCTCCTCACTGTCAGAATCTGATTCCTGACTTTCAGACTCATTGTCAGAATTGTAATAAAATCTCCAGAATTTCCACATTTGTGAGTTGTCTCCTTTTGAAAGACATTGCTAATGCTACAGCTTAGCTCACTAGCTACATACATAAACAACAACACTGAATGGCTCAGAGTGAGAGGGGACGTGATTGACTGCCGGCGTGCGTCACTTGTATCAATAAATCACCATCAGAAAATGTTTTGTGAGGTAATTATTTGTGTATTTATTGTTTTATTCACATGTTTTCAATTCTGGGTGACAAATCATGCATTCCGATTCTTGCATAGATTGTAATGGGCACATATTATGTGTGTAAAATACTTATTTGAAGGTTATAGTGATTATGATGAGCTAAGCTAATTCCAGCTATGTGTATGGAGCCATGTTTGTTGACATACAATGCATTCTGGGTTTCACGTAATCATCCGTTTGACCAAAGATGTTATAACAAAATGAGGTGAGTAAGAGTTCACTCATTTTTTGAGGACTTCCGGAAATGAATGGTGGGATGTGAACGACGGTAGATGACACACCCCTTCAACACTATAAACAGACCAAACTCATCTTGTCTTTTATTATCTTCGGTTTCTGTGAGGGAAAAATGCATGGCTGCGCGCTGAAACTAATCGTCGGATTACTGTCGATTTCTAGAAAATGTTTTACCTAATTATTTCGATCAATGGTGAGCTCACCCCGTGATGTGATTAATTAGACATAGTAATTGCAATTAGCTAATTCATATTGTAGTTTACGTCAGCCGAGAGTTAGAAAATATGACCGCTTGTGTTGGGTCAATCTTTCTTCAGTTAGCGCTAAGACAAATGTAGCCTACATTTTTTCCGGTTAGGATGATTGTGTTGTGCTATATATATATATATATACACTTCTGTGAATATCTGAACCATTTGCATCCAAAAATAAACTGCTCACATTCTGGAGATAAACTTTGTAAGGACTGTGTGTGTTTTTATGTGTCCAGCTCAAATGCTGATTGTTGCGTCATTGGAAACTGTCCGTTGTAAATGAGTGTTCTAAATGAGTGTTCTAAAGAGTGTTCTAAACGAGGGTTCTAAATGAGGGTT
Source organism: Salmo salar (assembly GCF_965601325.2). Taxonomy (NCBI): domain Eukaryota; kingdom Metazoa; phylum Chordata; class Actinopteri; order Salmoniformes; family Salmonidae; genus Salmo; species Salmo salar. The sequence goes on from NW_027675475.1 coordinate 375,936, forward strand.
GTAAATGAGGGTTCTAAAGAGCGTTCTAAATGAGTGTTCTCAAGAGCGTTCTAAATGAGTGTTCTAAATGAGCGTTCTAAACGAGGGTTCTAAATGAGTGTTCTAAAGAGTGTTCTAAAGAGTGTTCTAAACGAGGGTTCTAAACGAGGGTTCTAAATGAGGGTTGTAAATGAGGGTTCTAAAGAGCGTTCTAAATGAGTGTTCTCAATGAGCGTTGTAAATGAGCGTTCTAAATGAGTGTTCTAAATGAGCGTTCTAAACGAGGGTTCTAAATGAGTGTTCTAAATGAGCGTTGTAAATGAGCGTTCTAAACGAGCGTTCTAAATGAGCGTTCTAAATGAGCGTTCTAAATGAGTGTTGTAAATGAGTGTTCTGAGTGTTCTAAATGAGCGTTCTAAATGAGGGTTCTAAAGAGCATTCTAAATGAGCGTTGTAAATGAGTGTTCTAAATGAGTGTTCTAAAATAGGGTTCTAAAAGAGGGTTCTAAAAGAGGGTTCTAAACGAGGGTTCGTAATGAGGGTTCTAAATGTGTGTTCTAAATGAGTGTTCTAATGAGCGTTCTAAACGAGGGTTCTAAATGAGGGTTCTAAATGAACGTTCTAAATGAGGGTTTTAAAATAGCGTTCTAAATGAGGGTTCTAAAAGAGGGTTCTAAAAGAGCGTTCTAAATGAGCGTTCTAAACGAGTGTTCTAAACGAGTGTTCTAAATGAGTGTTCGTAATGAGGGTTCTAAATGTGTGTTCTAAATGAGTGTTCTGAGTGTTCTAAATGAGGGTTTTAAAATAGCGTTCTAAATGAGCGTTCTAAATGAGTGTTCTAAATGAGGGTTCTAAATGAGGGTTCTAAATGAGCGTTTTAAATGAGCGTTCTAAATGAGTGTTCTAAAAGAGGGTTCTAAAAGAGTGTTCTAAAGAAGCGTTCTAAAAGAGTGTTCTAAATTAGTGTTCGTAATGAGGGTTCTAACTGTGTGTTCGTAATGAGGGTTCTAACTGTGTGTTCTAAATGAGTGTTGTAAATGAGCGTTGTAAATGAGCGTTGTAACTGAGCGTTCTAACCGAGCGTTCTAAATGAGTGTTCTAAAAGAGTGTTAGGCTATATAGTGCACTGTGTTTGACCAAGGTCCACAGTTAATTGTAGTGCACAATTTAGTGTTCTAATCACACAGCGCTTCAGGAACCACTGTAGAACGATCACACCCCGTGTGACAGGCAGACAGGTTAGGGTTAGGAGGTGTTACTAGACAGACAGACAGACAGATAGACAGACAGACAGGTTAGAGTTAGGAGGTGTTACTAGACAGACAGACAGACAGACAGACAGACAGACAGGTTAGGGTTAGGAGGTGTTACTGTACAGACAGACAGACAGACAGAGACAGACAGACAGGTTAGGGTTAGGAGGTGTTACTGTACAGACAGACAGGTTAGGGTTAGGAGGTGTTACTGTACAGACAGACAGACAGACAGGTTAGGGTTAGGAGGTGTTACTAGACAGACAGACAGACAGACAGACAGACAGGTTAGAGTTAAGAGGTGTTACTGAACAGACAGACAGACAGGTTAGGAGGTGTTACTATACAGACAGACAGACAGACAGACAGGTTAGGGTTAGGAGGTGTTACTGTACAGACAGACAGACAGGTTAGGGTTAGGAGGTGTTACTATACAGACAGACAGACAGACAGACAGGTTAGAGTTAGGTGTTACTGAACAGGCAGACAGACAGACAGGTTAGGAGGTGTTACTATACAGACAGACAGGCAGGCAGACAGACAGGTTAGAGTTAGGAGGTGTTACTGTACAGACAGACAGACAGACAGACAGGTTAGGGTTAGGAGGTGTTACTATACAGACAGACAGACAGACAGGTTAGGGTTAGGAGGTGTTACTAGACAGACAGACAGGTTAGGGTTAGGAGGTGTTACTATACAGACAGACAGACAGGTTAGGGTTATGAGGTGTTACTGTACAGACAGACAGACAGACAGACAGGTTAGGGTTAGGAGGTGTTACTGAAAAGACAGACAGACAGAGAGACAGACAGAGAGACAGGTTAGAGTTAGGAGGAAAAAAATGCATGGCTGCACGCTGAAACTAATCGTCGGATTACTGTCGATTTCTAGAAAGTGTTTTACCTAATTATTTCGATCAATGGTGAGCTCACCCCGTGATGTGATTAATTATACATAGTAATTGCTATTAGCTAATTCATATTGTAGTTTACGTCAGCCGAGAGTTAGAAAATATGACTGCTTGTGTTGGGTCAATCTATCCTCAGTTAGCGCTACGACAAATGTAGCCTACATTTTTCCGGTTAGGATGATTGTATTGTGCTATATATATATATATGTACACACACACACACTGCTCAAAAAAATAAAGGGAACACTTAAACAACACATCCTAGATCTGAATGAAATAAATAATCTTATTAAATACTGTTTTCTTTACATAGTTGAATGTGCTGACAACAAAATCACACAAAAATAATCAATGGAAATCCAATTTATCAACCCATGGAGGTCTGGATTTGTAGTCACACTCAAAATTAAAGTGGAAAACCACACTACAGGCTGATCCAACTTTGATGTAATGTCCTTAAAACAAGTCAAAATGAGGCTCAGTAGTGTGTGTGGCCTCCACGTGCCTGTATGACCTCCCTACAACGCCTGGGCATGCTCCTGATGAGGTGGCGGATGGTCTCCTGAGGGATCTCCTCCCAGACCTGGACTAAAGCATCCACCAACTCCTGGACAGTCTGTGGTGCAACGTGGCGTTGGTGGATGGAGCGAGACATGATGTCCCAGATGTGCTCAATTGGATTCAGGTCTGGGGAACGGGCGGGCCAGTCCATAGCATCAATGCCTTCCTCTTGCAGGAACTGCTGACACACTCCAGCCACATGAGGTCTAGCATTGTCTTGCATTAGGAGGAACCCAGGGCCAACCGCACCAGCATATGGTCTCACAAGGGGTCTGAGGATCTCATCTCGGTACCTAATGGCAGTCAGGCTACCTCTCAATTTAGAACACACATTTAGAACCCTCATTTAGAACGCTCATTTAGAACGCTCATTTAGAACCCTCGTTTAGAACGCTCTTTTAGAACCCTCGTTTAGAACGCTCGTTTAGAACGCTCTTTAGAACCCTCGTTTAGAACGTTCCTTTAGAACGCTCATTTAGAACGCTCTTTAGAACCCTCATTTAGAACCCTCATTTACAACAACAATCAGCATTTGAGCTGGACACACTTTTTTCAGAAACTATTTACACAAAAACACACACAGTCCTTACAAAGTTTATCTCCAGAATGTGAGCAGTTTATTTTTGGATGCAAATGGTTCATATATTCACAGAAGTATATATATTTAATCACTGAACAGTAGCAGACCTAACTTCATCTGTTCCTGACTCTGGATAGTGGATTAAAAAGACCACCTGTTGTTACATCACCACCAGACATCATGATTCATGGAAATGGACATTGTATTTTATCAAATATGAAAACCTTAAATCTCTTCAAATTCAAATCAGTCAGAAAATAAGGATTGTACATAAAACAGAGCAGAATAAATCATCACATCTGGGGACCATCACCACCAGCATGACTAGTATCTATGTGGACCCTACTACAGTTTAACCAGCTCAGCTATAGACTACACCAGCATGACTAGTATCTATGTGGACCCTACTACAGTTTAACCAGCTCAGCTATAGACTACACCAGCATGACTAGTATCTATGTGGACCCTACTACAGTTTAACCAGCTCAGCTATAGTCTACACCAGCATGACTAGTATCTATGTGGACCCTACTACAGTTTAACCAGCTCAGCTATAGACTACACCAGCATGACTAGTATCTATGTGGACCCTACTACAGTTTAACCAGCTCAGCTATAGACTACACCAGCATGACTAGTATCTATGTGGACCCTACTACAGTTTAACCAGCTCAGCTATAGACTACACCAGCATGACTAGTATCTATGTGGACCCTACTACAGTTTAACCAGCTCAGCTATAGACTACACCAGCATGACTAGTATCTATGTGGACCCTACTACAGTTTAACCAGCTCAGCTATAGACTACACCAGCATGACTAGTATCTATGTGGACCCTACTACAGTTTAACCAGCTCAGCTATAGACTACACCAGCATGACTAGTATCTATGTGGACCCTACTACAGTTTAACCAGCTCAGCTATAGACTACACCAGCATGACTAGTATCTATGTGGACCCTACTACAGTTTAACCAGCTCAGCTATAGACTAGACCAGCATGACTAGTATCTATGTGGACCCTACTACAGTTTAACCAGCTCAGCTATAGACTACACCAGCATGACTAGTATCTATGTGGACCCTACTACAGTTTAACCAGCTCAGCTATAGACTACACCAGCATGACTAGTATCTATGTGGACCCTACTACAGTTTAACCAGCTCAGCTATAGACTACACCAGCATGACTAGTATCTATGTGGACCCTACTACAGTTTAACCAGCTCAGCTATAGACTACACCAGCATGACTAGTATCTATGTGGACCCTACTACAGTTTAACCAGCTCAGCTATAGACTACACCAGCATGACTAGTATCTATGTGGACCCTACTACAGTTTAACCAGCTCAGCTATAGACTACACCAGCGTGACTAGTATCTATGTGGACCCTACTACAGTTTAACCAGCTCAGCTATAGACTACACCAGCGTGACTAGTATCTATGTGGACCCTACTACAGTTTAACCAGCTCAGCTATAGACTACACCAGCATGACTAGTATCTATGTGGACCCTACTACAGTTTAACCAGCTCAGCTATAGACTACACCAGCATGACTAGTATCTATGTGGACCCTACTACAGTTTAACCAGCTCAGCTATAGACTACACCAGCGTGACTAGTATCTATGTGGACCCTACTACAGTTTAACCAGCTCAGCTATAGACTACACCAGCGTGACTAGTATCTATGTGGACCCTACTACAGTTTAACCAGCTCAGCTATAGACTACACCAGCGTGACTAGTATCTATGTGGACCCTACTACAGTTTAACCAGCTCAGCTATAGACTACACCAGCATGACTAGTATCTATGTGGACCCTACTACAGTTTAACCAGCTCAGCTATAGACTACACCAGCATGACTAGTATCTATGTGGACCCTACTACAGTTTAACCAGCTCAGCTATAGACTACACCAGCATGACTAGTATCTATGTGGACCATACTACAGTTTAACCAGCTCAGCTATAGACTACACCAGCATGACTAGTATCTATGTGGACCCTACTACAGTTTAACCAGCTCAGCTATAGACTACACCAGCATGACTAGTATCTATGTGGACCCTACTACAGTTTAACCAGCTCAGCTATAGACTACACCAGCATGACTAGTATCTATGTGGACCCTACTACAGTTTAACCAGCTCAGCTATAGACTACACCAGCATGACTAGTATCTATGTGGACCCTACTACAGTTTAACCAGCTCAGCAGTACCATTATAACTATAGATATTAAACCCAGGATAGAGGGGCTGAGTGAATGTGGTCTGGACTCTGTGGAGGAGGGTCATTGTGTCAGAGACACTGTAGAAGGACAGAGTACCTGCCTTGTGATCCAGGTACACTCCTACTCTGGAGGACTGAGGGTCTGATACTTTAGTCACAACATTATTGTGTATGAAATAATAACCACCTCTACAGCACTGTAAACTCCAGGACTTGTTATTGTATCCAAATCCATTACCTCTCTCTGTTCTGCTGATGTCTTTATATGAGACTGCTGTAACAACATTACCACTCCACTCCACCTCCCAGTAACAGCGTCCAGACAGACCCTCTCTACACAGAACCTGAGACCAGTCGGTGAATCTGTCTGGATGGTCAGGATATGGTTGGACTTGGCGTGTCCAGGTCACCTTTCTGTTCCCTTCAGACAGAGAGAGGTGTGTGTATGCTGTGTTTGGGTCCAGTGTGAGCTGACAGGAATCTGGGAGAAGAGCAGAGACCAATGAGGGGAGTCAGAACAATAAGTTAAGTCAGATACTGTATCTACCCTGTCTTTGATTAGAGCACAGCAGAGATCAAATCAGAGAAATATGAGGAGTCAGATAGATACCCAGTCTTTGATTAGATCTACTATTGCTATATATTTCTAGAGGGATTGTTAGGAGTGGCAGTAAAAAGAGACTGTTAGTTACTTCACAATAAAGAGACTCACATTGTAACAACTGTTCTCTGGTCTTGGGCTCTGGAGGCAGAACAACCTCCACTATATTCACTACAGACACACAAACACATTGACAGAGAGAGGGAATGTTATCATCATACCATATTCCACATGTATATGACTAGTAGGGAACTTTCAATGGTCTAAAGTTGATGTTCTGATTGTTTTCAACACACCTGTAGTGGAGATCTTGGTCCATTCTCCTTTAAGGAAGTCTTCTAGTTTCTCTCTCAGTTCAGACACAGTCTTACTCACATCTCCAAAGTACTGAAGAGGACGGACAACGATGCTGGGTAAGTCTGAAGATACACTGATACTGGAGAGAGACTGATAACTCTGGAGAGAGAGAGACAGAGACAGAGAGAGAGACAGAGAGAGAGACAGACAGAGAGGGACAGAGTGAGAGGGACAGAGGGAGAGACAGAGAGAGAGACAGAGAGACAGAGAGAGGGACAGAGGGACAGAGAGAGAGAGACAGAGAGAGAGAGAGACACCGAGAGAGGGGGACACAGAGACCCAGAGAGAGGGGGACACAGAGAGAGGGACCCAGAGAGAGGGACACCGAGAGAGACAGAGAGAGGGACAGAGGGACACAGAGGGACACAGAGGGCCAGAGAGAGAGAGGAACAGAGAGACCCAGAGAGAGGGACACAGAGAGAGGGGGGGACACAGACAGAGGGACAGGGGGACACAGACAGAGGGACAGGGGGACACAGACAGAGGGACAGGGGGACACAGACAGAGGGACAGGGGGACACAGAAAGTGGGACACAGAGAGACACAGAGAGACAGAGGGGGACAGAGAGAGAGAGGGACACAGAGAGAGGGGGACACAGAGAGAGGGACAGAGGGAAAGAGAGAGAGGGACAGAGAGAGAGAGGAGGGACAGAGATTGGAGGGACAGAGAGAGAGAGAGAGAGGGACAGAGAGAGAGAGAGGGGGACAGAGAGAGAGAGAGGGACAGAGAGAGAGAGAGGGACAGAGAGAGAGAGAGAGAGAGAGAGAGAGGGGGGGGAGAGAGAGAGAGACATAGAGAGAGAGAGAGAGAGAGGACGACAGAGAGAGAGAGGGACAGAGAGAGAGAGAGAGGGGGACAGAGAGAGAGAGAGAGAGAGGGGGACAGAGAGAGAGAGGGGGACAGAGAGAGAGAGAGAGGGGGACAGAGAGAGAGAGAGATGGACAGAGAGAGAGAGAGAGACAGACAGACAGACAGACAGACAGACAGACAGACAGACAGACAGACAGACAGACAGACAGACAGACAGACAGACAGACAGACAGACAGACAGACAGAGGGACAGAGGGACAGAGAGAGAGGGACAGAGAGAGGGACAGAGAGAGGGACAGAGAGAGAGAGAGACAGAAAGAGAGAGAGAGAGAGACAGAGAGAGAGAGGGACAGAGAGGACAACATAATGATTGAGATGAATAGTTTCACATGAAGTTCATTTCATATCACATGTAACAAGACAGTTTAGTTACCTGGAGGAAATGGATGTGATCCTCTGTGTGTGAGAGCTGCTCCAGCTCAGTGCTTCTCTTCCTCAGCTCAGCTATCTCCTGCTTCAGTTGCTCCAGGACTCCTTCAGCTTCACTCACTTGATCCTTCTCTTGGGCTCTGATCAGCTCCTTCACCTCAGAGCTCCTTCTCTCAATGGAGCGGATCAGCTCAGTAAAGATCTGATCACTGTCCTCCACTGCTGCCTGTGCAGAGCGCTGTTGAGAGAGAGAGAGAGAGAGAGAGAGAGAGAGAGAGAGAGAGGGACAGAGAGAGAGAGAGAGACAGAGAGAGAGAGAGAGAGAGACAGAGAGAGAGAGAGAGACAGAGAGAGAGAGAGAGAGAGAGAGGGACAGAGAGAGAGAGGGACAGAGAGAGAGGGAGAGAGAGAGAGAGAGGGACAGAGAGAGAGAGAGGGAGAGAGAGAGAGAGAGGGAGAGAGAGAGAGAGAGGGACAGAGAGAGAGAGAGAGAGGGACAGAGAGAGAGAGAGAGAGAGGGACAGAGAGAGAGAGAGAGGGACAGAGAGAGAGGGAGAGAGAGAGAGAGAGGGACAGAGAGAGAGAGAGGGAGAGAGAGAGAGAGAGAGAGGGACAGAGAGAGAGAGAGGGAGAGAGAGAGAGAGAGAGGGACAGAGAGAGAGAGAGAGAGAGGGACAGAGAGAGAGAGAGAGAGAGGGACAGAGAGAGAGAGAGAGAGAGAGAGAGGGACAGAGAGAGAGAGAGAGAGACAGAGAGAGAGAGAGGGAGAGAGAGAGAGAGAGAGGGACAGAGTAAGAGAGAGGGACAGAGTAAGAGAGAGGGACAGAGTAAGAGAGAGAGACAGAGTAAGAGAGAGAGAGAGAGGGACAGAGAGAGAGAGGGACAGAGAGAGAGAGAGAGAGACAGAGAGAGAGAGAGAGATAGCAGTTAGTTAATAGTATCTCTTCTTGCAAATTCATCTTCTGCACATCTATCACTCCAGTGTTTAATTGCTACATTGTAATTATTTCTCCACCACGGCCTATTTATTAACTTACCTCCTTTATCTTACCTCATTTGCACAACTGTATATAGACTTTTCTATTGTGTTATTGACTGTACGTTTGTTTATTCCATGTGTAACTCTGTGTTGTTGTTTGTGTCACACTGCTTTGCTTTATCTTGGCCAGGTCGCAGTTGTAAATGAGAACTTGTTCTCAACTGGCCCACCTGGTTAAATAAAGGACTTGTTCTCAACTAGCCCACCTGGTTAAATAAAGGACTTGTTCTCAACTGGCCCACCTGGTTAAATAAAGGACTTGTTCTCAACTGGCCCACCTGGTTAAATAAAGGACTTGTTCTCAACTAGCCCACCTGGTTAAATAAAGGTTTCATTAAAAAGTGTGGCAATAACTTAACTTTTAATTATTTAGACAGACTCCTCTAAATAATAAATATAATAAAATAACAAAAAAAAACAGTTAAATGCTAAGTACTATACATAGGTTTATTTAAAAAATAACAATAGAACCTATTTAGTACTATAATGGTATTTACTAACATAATATTATTACTATAATAGTTTCTAAAGGGGTTCTAGGCTACCCTACCCTAGAATTAGGGTTCAGGATAAAACAGGTTATACGTAGGGTTAGAGTTTCTGTACAGCACTTTGTGACATCTGCTGATGTAAAAAGGTCTTTATATTGTTTAGATTGATTGTTAGGTTCAGGGTATTTAAAGAGATAAACTGTATGGGTTTATATCTCTCTTGCTCCTCCCTGTGGTCTTCTGTGGGAACTACATACCTCATTCACCACACTTGATAGGCTCATAATCTGAGGTAGCAACTGAGTCAGAGCTACAAATCAATGATCTCCACCTATCCATTAGGTTTACAACTCAGTGAACCTGCGCAGCATTCTCTCTATTTGATGTCTACGAACCAACAGATTTCAACACATATCAAATTACCAGTTACCATTATTAGTAGCTGTAACCTAGTTAATAATAAGTTACCTGAGGTAAACCTACAAGGATAGTTAATAATAAGTTACCTGAGGTAAACCTACAAGGATAGTTAATAATAAGTTACCTGAGGTAAACCTACAAGGTTAACGCGGGCTGGAAGAGAATTACTTCAAAACCACAGCAAACAGCTGGGACATATAGTAATATTATATATATATAATATTATATCACTGGGCTCCTCTGTGCTAACAAACCCTGTGTACCACCCCTCCCCTGTTTAACCTTGAATTTCGTTCAGAAAAACACTTCCACATTTAGCAAAACGAACCAACTCTTTACGGATCTGTTCGGTGGTAATAAACGGAGGCAGATTAGACACCACTACTCTTGTCGAAATCGGCACCAACACAACCCCTCACATAAATCATACTGGTAACTAGCCGGGTAACAAGACTCACCTTTTACATTACCACAACCACCGCCTTGTTCATTCTGGATACAGAGTGTATATGTTCCTCTCCCACCTGTTCACCGACCAGGATCAATAATTCCTCCACACCATTCTCCACAACGCACCTGAAGAGACAGCGTTTCTTCTCCACTCGGTTGAGGACATCAAACTACCCTACTCCCTCCTCAACTCTAACCCATAAACAGCGGAAACCAGTAAACAAACCCTCCCACCATGACAAAATACATTTGGAAAATAGGCAAAAGAATAGCTGCACTCTTCACGAACGACAAAACCTCACGTTACCAACTTCTTCTTCTTCTATGGTATAATGGCGGTCCTCAAACCAACGTTAAAGGAGCGTGGCGCCTCCTACTGTGCTGGAGTGTGTTCAATCACGGTTTACACCATTTCTAAATCCTCCTACCTAACTCAGTACTTCTGAGAAAATAAAAAAGATCCCTACTAACTTCTAATAGACCCTCCCCCATCCCCCAAATCCCTTCCAAACCCCCATCCAACCCCCCATCCAACCTCAATGACCCTACACTTCAATCTTTCCCTCTCTTCAACATCCTTACAACAATATAACAACACATGCTCCACCGTTTCATTGACAATACCCTCCAGACACAAACCATTCACATGCTGCCAACCACATGGAAGGACCAGTTCAATGTACAATGTCCTAAACACAATCGAGGAAACACCACCTCTTCCTTCCTAATCTGACCTATGAACCTTGTTCCACCGACCTTTAGAGGACATATAAATGCCGTCCCTTGTGCTCAGAGTCCCATCTCTTCTCCCACACATCTATCAAAATGTCTCTGATCTCACATTTGTCCTCACCTCTACCCAGTGGAACATTAATATATATTATATCTTGTTTTAAAGTTATGTTAGCTAACTAGTCTACAATTTCATTCCATTCCACACCTGAATGTGCTGGGACCCAGCAGAATCTCACTACTAGACCCATTCTCTCAATTCTCCGTAATAACATTAATACCTCCAATAGTAGGTCACTCCTAATAGATTTACCAGATGATAAACTATTCAATACAGACAGAGAATCTGAGGATACTATAATTCTAACAGGCTGTACGTCCTCCACCCACTGGAGGACAACTATTATCACCAACAGTTCAACTGAGTACACTGACAGTTCATCTGTTAGTCTTCTACATATCCGCACATCACATTCAGGAAGGTAAACACCTGCTCCTGTGGGCCCACTATCTGGGCCCTTGGATCCATCTGTGAAAAGAGGTAAAAAAAGCATAACAACTTCTACCAATGTAATTGTCAACCAGTTTCCCTTTATCACTGACTTCTGACCCAATCTTTCCTTTTGTCTACCAAGGTTAGATCAACAACAGGATCTGGGAGTAACCATGGAGGAACATCCCCTATCACCACAGAAAGGGCCAACCTCCAACTCCCTGAAACTACTCTCATCAGCAAGCTTTCCAACTGTCCAACCAAAACCACTGCCTTGTCTACTAGTATATTCCCAACAGTCATCTAGAACAGTAGCAGTGGGATGCTCAACCTCACAGCCTTTCAACCCAATAAGCTAATGACAACACCAGGCCAACTAACCCTACACTCATTAAAACCCACTACCCCATTCCACTACTTTGACCCTATCTGCTCCTGCACCAGGCCAACTAACCCTACACTCATTAAAACCCACTACCCCATTCCACTACTTTGACCCTATCTGCTCCTGCACCAGGCCAACTAACCCTACACTCATTAAAACCCACTACCCCATTCCACTACTTTGACCCTATCTGCTCCTGTAACCAGGCCAACGGCCTGGGAGGACGGGACACCACCACCCAACACACCCTGGAACTCTTCTGAAGTCAAATCTAGTATGACCAAATACTTCTCTGCAGCTGCCACCAAAACATATTTTTTTTCTGTGATTTTACATTCCATTTCTGCGGTACAGTTGATAACCATTTGCTATGAACACTAAGAAGCCAACCTTACTGAAGCATATATCACTGGTTGGCCCATCCCTCTGTGCTGTCACAGATCTACTACTCACAGGGATCCTCTCAGGATCCCTCAGCCTTGACCCATCCTCCTCTACTTTCTTCACTGCCTCAGCAGTGACAACCTGTTCCCAACAGTGGGGTCAGTGGGATTGGATAGGGGCCCCTCTACTTCTCTCTCTCTCTCTCTCTCTGACTGGAGGAGACAGGTGAAATGGTGTGTCTCCTCTGGTCAACAATACTCACCTTGAAAGACTCCACAGCCTGTTGGAGCTCCTTCAGCTCCTTCTCTCTCTCCTGGAATCTCTGCTGGACCTTCTGCTGACTCATCCCCAGCTGCCTCTGTGGAGAATCACTCTTCAATGAGCTATCAAGCTTTATTAGTCCAGTAGATCAATAGTATAGTAATGTGACATAGGGCCCATAGAGAGGAAGGTCTAAAAAATGGATGGTCCATTTACTAAATGATATTTATTTGTTGCTATGTGAATGATTATAGTTTTTATGGTAGGACTACATGTATCAACAGGTTGAGACTGAACTTTGGACTCATAAAAGGCCATTCAGAATGATAATAGTGTTTGACATTATAAAATGGTGATACATCTGGAGAATCTGGGTTAACATATCAATATACTCAAGGTTTGTGTTCATATTTGTTCTGCTGAGGATCTATTTCATTTCAATGATCTCATATTCAAACAGCCTTAGTTCCTACTGTATCTTTAATTCTTTGTTTATCAGACAGTCACCAACAAGTTGTTCTGGTCTTACCTGTTTCTCAGTCCTCTCTGCTGCAGCTGACACTGTATCATGGCCTTTATGTTCATCCACTGTACACATCAGACAGATACACTGCTGATCGGTACGACAGTAAACCTCCAGCAGTTTGTCATGATGAGAGCAGATCTTCTCCTGTAGTTGTGCGGTGGCTTTGACCAGCTTGTGCTTCTTGAAAGCTGGAGATTCGTAGTGAGATTGGAGGTGAGTCTCACAGTAAGAGGCCAGACACGCCAGACAGGACATGAGGGCTTTCTGCTTTCTGGTCCCAGTACAGACATCACACGCCACATCTCTAGGTCCAGCATAGCACAGAGCAGGAGGGGGAGCAGCCTGGAGTCCTGTCTTCTTCAGTTTCTCCACCAGCTCAGCCAACATGTTATTTTTACTCAGCGTAGGCCTCGGACTGAAGGTCTGTCTGCACTGAGGACAGCTATAGACCCCTTTCAGAACATCCTGATCCAAGCAGCCCTCAATACAGCTCCTACAGTAACTGTGTCCACAGGGGATGGTGACTGGTTCCTTCAGTAGATCCAGACAGACAGAACAACAGAACTGGTCCTGGTCCAGCAGAACTCCCTGTTGAGCCATTTGGACGGTTGTTCACTCTCACACAGACAGACGACACAGAGACTCAGATCAGTTTCGTTTCCTCAGAAGAGAGTTTGTGGGAGGGGGAGGGATTTCCTGGTTCTGCCAGAGGGGTGGGGTTAGAGGGAGGGAGGGGTTAGAGGAATGCAGGAAGAGAGAGAGGAACTGCAAGCAACAGCAAGAGGGAGACAAATAGTTTTGTTCCAATGTTAGAGCCCTTAACATGGAACAAATGACATAATGAATCTTAAAATGTGATTTGTTAGAATATATGAAGGGTAACAGTTTTCTATGAAGTACGTATGTATCATTATTTTAATGACCTTTATAATGCCTTATAAATCAATAAGTCCTGAGGAGGTGTGATATATGGTTATTATACAGTACCGCGGCTAAGGGCTGTTCTTAGACAAGACACAACACGGATTGAGAATTATCTAACACTTTCAACAATACAATCACATTTTATTTTATTGGTTTCATACACATATTTATCAGATGTTATTGTGGGTGAAGTGAAATGCTTGTGTTCCTGGGTTCCAACAGTGCAGTAATATCTAACAATGCTTGTGTTCCTGGCTCCAACAGTGCAGTAATATCTAACAATGCTTGTGTTCCCAGCTCCAACAGTGCAGTAATATCTAACAATGCTTGTGTTCCCAGCTCCAACAGTGCAGTAATATCTAACAATGCTTGTGTTCCCAGCTCCAACAGTGCAGTAATATCTAACAATGCTTGTGTTCCCAGCTCCAACAGTGCAGTAATATCTAACAATGCTTGTGTTCCCAGCTCCAACAGTGCAGTAATATCTAACAATGCTTGTGTTCCTGGCTCCAACAGTGCAGTAATATCTAACAATGCTTGTGTTCCCAGCTCCAACAGTGCAGTAATATCTAACAATGCTTGTGTTCCCAGCTCCAACAGTGCAGTAATATCTAACAATGCTTGTGTTCCTGGCTCCAACAGTAATATCTAACAATGCTTGTGTTCCCAGCTCCAACAGTGCAGTAATATCTAACAATGCTTGTGTTCCTAGCTCACAGAGGGCAAATCTAAAAAGTCAATGGAAATATTAGGACAAGCAATGATATATATATATATATATATACACTGTGTACTGTGATGTGATGCATAGACAATTTGGAGTACATCTGTAGTATATCTGAAGAATAGTAGATGTACAGCAGTAGTTATATAGGATGAACCAGGACTAGAATACAGTATATACATATGAAGTGGACAGTAGTAGTTATATAGGATGAACCATGACTAGAATACAGTATATACATATGAAGTGGACAGCAGTAGTTATATAGGATGAACCAGGACTAGAATACAGTATATATGACTGGTTCCTAGTCATGGTTCATCCTATATAACTACTGCTGCCCACTTCATATGTATATACTGTATTCTAGTCATGGTTCATCCTATATAACTACTGCTGTCCACTTCATATGTATATACTGTATTCTAGTCATGGTTCATCCTATATAACTACTGCTGTCCACTTCATATGTATATACTGTATTCTAGTCATGGTTCATCCTATATAACTACTGCTGTCCACTTCATATGTATATACTGTATTCTAGTCATGGTTCATCCTATATAACTGCTGCTGTCCACTTCATATGTATATACTGTATTCTAGTCCTGGTTCATCCTATATAACTACTGCTGTCCACTTCATATGTATATACTGTATTCTAGTCATGGTTCATCCTATATAACTACTGCTGCCCACTTCATATGTATATACTGTATTCTAGTCCTGGTTCATCCTATATAACTACTGCTGTCCACTTCATATGTATATACTGTATTCCAGTCCTGGTTCATCCTATATAACTACTGCTGTCCACTTCATATGTATATACTGTATTTTAGTCATGGTTCATCCTATATAACTACTGCTGTCTACTTCATATGTATATACTGTATTCTAGTCCTGGTTCATCCTATATAACTACTGCTGTCCACTTCATATGTATATACTGTATTCTAGTCATGGTTCATCCAATATAACTACTGCTGTCCACTTCATATGTATATACTGTATTCTAGTCATGGTTCATCCTATATAACTACTACTGTACATCTACTATTCTTCAGATATACTACAGATGTACTCCAAATTGTCTATGCATCACATCACAGTACACAGTGTATATATATATATATATATCATTGCTTGTCCTAATATTTTCATTGACTTTTTAGATTTGCCCTCTGTGAGCTAGGAACACAAGCATTGTTAGATATTACTGCACTGTTGGAGCTGGGAACACAAGCATTGTTAGATATTACTGTTGGAGCCAGGAACACAAGCATTGTTAGATATTACTGCACTGTTGGAGCCAGGAACACAAGCATTGTTAGATATTACTGCACTGTTGGAGCCAGGAACACAAGCATTGTTAGATATTACTGCACTGTTGGAGCCAGGAACACAAGCATTGTTAGATATTACTGCACTGTTGGAGCTGGGAACACAAGCATTGTTAGATATTACTGCACTGTTGGAGCCAGGAACACAAGCATTGTTAGATATTACTGCACTGTTGGAACGAGGAACACAAGCATTTCACTTCACCCACAATAACATCTGATAAATATGTGTATGAAACCAATAAAATAAAATGTGATTGTATTGTTGAAAGTGTTAGATAATTCTCAATCCGTGTTGTGTCTTGTCTAAGAACAGCCCTTAGCCGCGGTACTGTATAATAACCATATATCACACCTCCTCAGGACTTATTGATTTATAAGGCATTATAAAGGTGATTAAAATAATGATACATACGTACTTCATAGAAAACTGTTACCCTTCATATATTCTAACAACTCACATTTTAAGATTCATTATGTCATTTGTTCCATGTTAAGGGCTCTAACATTGGAACAAAACTATTTGTCTCCCTCTTGATGTTGCATGCAGTTCCTCTCTCTCTTCCTCCCTCCCTCTAACCCCTCCCTCCCTCTAACCCCACCCCTCTGGCAGAACCAGGAAATCCCTCCCCCTTCACAAACTCTCTTCTGAGGAAACGAAACTGATCTGAGTCTCTGTGTCGTCTGTCTGTGTGAGAGTGAACAACCGTCCAAATGGCTCAACAGGGAGTTCTGCTGGACCAGGACCCGTTCTGTTGTTCTGTCTGTCTGGATCTACTGAAGGAACCAGTCACCATCCCCTGTGGACACAGTTACTGTAGGAGCTGTATTGAGGGCTGCTGGGATCAGGATGTTCTGAAAGGGGTCTATAGCTGTCCTCAGTGCAGAGAGACCTTCACTCCAAGGCCTATTCTGAGGAAAAATAACATGTTGGCTGAGGTGGTGGAGAAACTGAAGAAGACAGGACTCCAGGCTGCTCCCCCTCCTGCTCTGTGCTATGCTGGACCTAGAGATGTGGCGTGTGATTTCTGCACTGGGACCAGAAAGCAGAAAGCCCTCATGTCCTGTCTGGCGTGTCTGGCCTCTTACTGTGAGACTCACCTCCAACCTCACTACGAATTTCCTGCTTTGAAGAAGCACAAGCTGGTCAAAGCCACCGCACAACTACAGGAGAAGATCTGCTCTCATCATGACAAACTGCTGGAGGTTTACTGTCGTACCGATCAGCAGTGTATCTCTTATCTGTGTACAATGGATGAACATAAAGGCCATGATACAGTGTCAGCTGCAGCAGAGAGGACTGAGAAACAGGTAAGACCAGAACAACTTGTTGGTGACTGTCTGATAAACAAAGAATTAAAGATACAGTAGGAACTAAGGCTGTTTGAATATGAGATCATTCAAATGAAATGAATCCTCAGCAGAACAAATATGAACACAAACCTTGAGTATATAGATATGTTAACCCAGATTCTCCAAATGTATCACCATTTTATAATGTCAAACACTATTATCATTCTGAATGCCCTTTTATGAGTCCAAAGTTCAGTCTCAACCTGTTGATACATGTAGTCCTACCATAAAAACTATAATCATTCACATAGCAACAAATAAATATCATTTAGTAAATGGACCATCCATTATTTAGACCTTCCTCTCTATGGGCCCTATGTCACATTACTATACTATTGATCTACTGGACTAATAAAGCTTGATAGCTCATTGAAGAGTGATTCTCCACAGAGGCAGCTGGGGATGAGTCAGCAGAAGGTCCAGCAGAGATTCCAGGAGAGAGAGAAGGAGCTGAAGGAGCTCCAACAGGCTGTGGAGTCTCTCAAGGTGAGTATTGTTGACCAGAGGAGACACACCATTTCACCTGTCTCCTCCAGTCAGAGAGAGAGAGAGAGAGAGAGGTAGAGGGGCCCCTATCCAATCCCACTGACCCCACTGTTGGGAACAGAAAGTAGAGGAGGATGGGTCAAGGCTGAGGGATCCTGAGAGGATCCCTGTGAGTAGTAGATCTGTGACAGCACAGAGGGATGGGCCAACGAGGGATATATGCTTCAGTAAGGTTGGCTTCTTAGTGTTCATAGCAAATGGTTATCAACTGTACCGCAGAAATGGAATGTAAATCACAGAAAAAAAATATGTTTTGGTGGCAGCTGCAGAGAAGTATTTGGTCATAGTAGATTTGACTTCAGAAGAGTTCCAGGGTGTGTTGAGTGGTGGTGTCCCGTCCTCCCAGGCCGTTGGCCTGGTGCAGGAGCAGATAGGGTCAAAGTAGTGGAATGGGGGTAGTGGGTTTTAATGAGTGTAGGGTTAGTTGGCCTGGTGCAGGAGCAGATAGGGTCAAAGTAGTGGAATGGGGTAGTGGGTTTTAATGAGTGTAGGGTTAGTTGGCCTGGTGCAGGAGCAGATAGGGTCAAAGTAGTGGAATGGGGTAGTGGGTTTTTAATGAGTGTAGGGTTAGTTGGCATGGTGCAGGAGCAGATAGGGTCAAAGTAGTGGAGTGGGGTAGTGGGTTTTAATGAGTGTAGGGTTAGTTAGAAGGGTGTTTTTTAGTATTATCATAATTTCCCCTTTTCCCATTTTGTATCCCATAATATCATGGATTTATATTAAAGTCCAGTTGAGGCAGGTGAGATGCCTTTGGATATACGACGTAATAAATTGTCATTAGCTTATTGGGTTGAAAGGCTGTGAGGCTGAGCATCCCACTGCTACTGTTCTAGATGACTGTTGGGAATATACTAGTAGACAAGGCAGTGGTTTTGGTTGGACAGTTGGAAAGCTTGCTGATGAGAGTAGTTTCAGGGAGTTGGAGGTTGGCCCTTTCTGTGGTGATAGGGGATGTTCCTCCATGGTTACTCCCAGATCCTGTTGTTGATCTAACCTTGGTAGACAAAAGGAAAGATTGGGTCAGAAGTCAGTGATAAAGGGAAACTGGTTGACAATTACATTGGTAGAAGTTGTTATGCTTTTTTTACCTCTTTTCACAGATGGATCCAAGGGCCCAGATAGTGGGCCCACAGGAGCAGGTGTTTACCTTCCTGAATGTGATGTGCAGATATGTAGAAGACTAACAGATGAACTGTCAGTGTACTCAGTTGAACTGTTGGTGATAATAGTTGTCCTCCAGTGGGTGGAGGACGTACAACCTGTTAGAATTATAGTATCCTCAGATTCTCTGTCTGTATTGAATAGTTTATCATCTGGTAAATCTATTAGGAGTGACCTACTATTGGAGGTGTTAATGTTATTATGGAGAATTGAGAGAATGGGTCTAGTAGTGAGATTCTGCTGGGTCCCAGCACATTCAGGTGTGGAATGGAATGAAATTGTAGACTAGTTAGCTAAAATAACTTTAAAACAAGATATAATATATATTAATGTTCCACTGGGTAGAGGTGAGGACAAATGTGAGATTAGAGACATTTTGATAGATGTGTGGCAGAAGAGATGGGACTCTGAGCACAAGGGACGGCATTTATATGCCCTCCAAAGAAAGGTTAGTGGACCAAGGTTCAAAGGTCAGATTAGGAAGGAAGAGGTGGTGTTTCCTCGATTGTGTTTAGGACATTTAGATTTGGGGGATGGGGGAGGGTCTATTAGAAGTTAGTAGGGATCTTTTTTATTTTCTCAGAAGTACTGAGTTAGGTAGGAGGATTTAGAAATGGTGTAAACCGTGATTGAACACACTCCAGCACAGTAGGAGGCGCCACGCTCCTTTAACGTTGGTTTGAGGACCGCCATTATACCATAGAAGAAGAAGAAGTTGGTAACGTGAGGTTTTGTCGTTCGTGAAGAGTGCAGCTATTCTTTTGCCTATTTTCCAAATGTATTTTGTCATGGTGGGAGGGTTTGTTTATTGGTTTCCTCTGTTTATCGGTTAGAGTTGAGGAGGGAGTAGGGTAATTTGATGTCCTCAACCGAGTGGAGAAGAAACGCTGTCTCTTCAGGTGCGTTGTGGAGAATGGTGTGGAGGAATTATTGATCCTGGTCGGTGAACAGGTGGGAGAGGAACATATACACTCTGTATCCAGAATGAACAAGGCGGTGGTTGTGGTAATGTAAAAGGTGAGTCTTGTTGTCCGGCTAGTTACCAGTATGATTTATGTGAGGGGTTGTGTTGGTGCTGATTTCGACAAGAGTAGTGGTGTCTAATCTGCCTCCGTTTATTACCACCGAACAGATCCGTAAAGAGTTGGTTCGTTTTGCTAAATGTGGAAGTGTTTTTCTGAACGAAATTCAAGGTTAAACAGGGGAGGGGTGGTACACAGGGTTTGTTAGCACAGAGGAGCCCAGTGATATAATATTATATATATAATATTACTATATGTCCCAGCTGTTTGCTGTGGTTTTGAAGTAATTCTCTTCCAGCCCGCGTTAACCTTGTAGGTTTACCTCAGGTAACTTATTATTAACTAACCTGGTAGGTTTACCTCAGGTAACTTATTATTAACTAACCTGGTAGGTTTACCTCAGGTAACTTATTATTAACTATCCTTGTAGGTTTACCTCAGGTAACTTATAATTAACTAACCTTGTAGGTTTACCTCAGGTAACTTATTATTAACTACCCTTGTAGGTTTACCTCAGGTAACTTATTATTAACTATCCTTGTAGGTTTACCTCAGGTAACTTATTATTAACTATCCTTGTAGGTTTACCTCATAACTTATTATTAACTAACCTTGTAGGTTTACCTCAGGTAACTTATTATTAACTAACCTTTTTTTATTTGTTTCTAAATGGCTGCTGGGTAATATGATAATCGTTGAAATCTGTTGGTTCGTAGACATCAAATAGAGAGAATGCTGCGCAGGTTCACTGAGTTGTAAACCTAATGGATAGGTGGAGATCATTGATTTGTAGCTCTGACTCAGTTGCTACCTCAGATTATGAGCCTATCAAGTGTGGTGAATGAGGTATGTAGTTCCCACAGAAGACCACAGGGAGGAGCAAGAGAGATATAAACCCATACAGTTTATCTCTTTAAATACCCTGAACCTAACAATCAATCTAATGTATTTATGAAGTCCTTTTTACATCAGCAGATGTCACAAAGTGCTGTACAGAAACTCTAACCCTACGTATAACCTGTTTTATCCTGAACCCTAATTCTAGGGTAGGGTAGCCTAGAACCCCTTTAGAAACTATTATAGTAATAATATTATGTTAGTAAATACCATTATAGTACTAAATAGGTTCTATTGTTATTTTTTAAATAAAACCTATGTATAGTACTTAGCATTTAACTGTTGTTTTGTTATTTTATTATATTTATTATTTAGAAGAGTCTGTCTAAATAATGAAAAGTTAAGTTATTGCCAGACTTTTTAATGAAACCTTTATTTAACTAGGCAGGTCAGTTAAGAACAAATTCTATTTACAATGACGTCCTCCTGGGGACCAGTGGGTTAACTGCCTTGTTCAGCGGCAGAACAACAGATTTTTACCTTGTCAACTCTGAGGTCGTCTCTGAGAGACTCAATACAACAGGGGTCTCTGATTTCTACGCTGCAGTACTGAGGGCCTGGCAGCTGCTGAGACCCACACGAGAGGGGGTGTGGTGTGGTGCCTGGGCCGTGGGGATGGGAGGAACCACTGATCACTGGGTTTGGTGGACCTGGAGAGCAGGGTGGCAGCGTTCTGACTCAAAGCAGCACAGAGGCTACTGTACCGTACGGAGGTGGGCTTAGCGGGAGGGAAGGGGCATCAGAGGCAGGGGGTTCTGGGGGCTGAGAGCATGGCAGGGTATAGGTGGAGGGTGCTCTATAAGCTCCCAGTGCTGGAAAGGTCAGGGGTCATCCAGTGGAGGGTATTACATGGAGCCCTGGACACCAATAGCTGATTGGCTCGGGTTGACCTGGGAGTTGGGGAGGGGTTGTCCGTTTTCTACAATGACAGACTGTTCATCATGTTTTCTCTGTGTTGCCAGGGTAATGCCATTACTGTTTATTTAATTTCACCTTTATTTAACCAGGTAGGCTAGTTGAGAACAAGTCCTTTATTTAACCAGGTGGGCCAGTTGAGAACAAGTCCTTTATTTAACCAGGTAGGCTAGTTGAGAACAAGTCCTTTATTTAACCAGGTAGGCTAGTTGAGAACAAGTCCTTTATTTAACCAGGTAGGCCAGTTGAGAACAAGTCCTTTATTTAACCAGGTGGGCCAGTTGAGAACAAGTCCTTTATTTAACCAGGTGGGCCAGTTGAGAACAAGTCCTTTATTTAACCAGGTGGGCAAGTTGAGAACAAGTCCTTTATTTAACCAGGTGGGCCTGTTGAGAACAAGTCCTTTATTTAACCAGGTGGGCTAGTAGAGAACAAGTCCTTTATTTAACCAGGTAGGCCAGTTGAGAACAAGTCCTTTATTTAACCAGGTGGGCCAGTTGAGAACATGTCCTTTATTTAACCAGGTAGGCCAGTTGAGAACAAGTCCTTTATTTAACCAGGTGGGCCAGTTGAGAACAAGTCCTTTATTTAACCAGGTAGGCTAGTTGAGAACAAGTCCTTTATTTAACCAGGTGGGCCAGTTGAGAACAAGTCCTTTATTTAACCAGGTGGGCCAGTTGAGAACAAGTCCTTTATTTAACCAGGTGGGCCAGTTGAGAACAAGTTCTCATTTACAACTGCGACCTGGCCAAGATAAAGCAAATCAGTGTGACACAAACAACAACACAGAGTTACACATGGAATAAACAAACGTACAGTCAATAACACAATAGAAAAGTCTATATACAGTTGTGTAAATGAGGTAAGATAAAGGAGGTAAGTTAATAAATAGGCCAGAGTGGAGAAATAATTACAATTTAGCAATTAAACACTGGAGTGATAGATGTGCAGAAGATGAATTTGCAAGAAGAGATACTATTAACTAACTGCTATCTCTCTGTCCCTCTCTCTCTCTCTCTCTCTCTCTCTCTCTCTCTCTCTCTGTCTCTGTCTCTGTCTCTGTCTCTCTCTCTCTCTCTCTCTCTCTCTCTCTCTCTCTCTCTCTGTCTCTGTCTCTCTCTCTCTCTCTCTCTCTCTCTCTCTCTCTCTCTCTGTCTCTGTCTCTGTCTCTGTCTCTGTCTCTGTCTCTCTCTCTGTCTCTCTCTCTCTCTCTTAACAGCGCTCTGCACAGGCAGCAGTGGAGGACAGTGATCAGATCTTTACTGAGCTGATCCGCTCCATTGAGAGAAGGAGCTCTGAGGTGAAGGAGCTGATCAGAGCCCAAGAGAAGGCTCAAGTGAGTGAAGCTGAAGGAGTCCTGGAGCAACTGAAGCAGGAGATAGCTGAGCTGAGGAAGAGAAGCACTGAGCTGGAGCAGCTCTCACACACAGAGGATCACATCCATTTCCTCCAGGTAACTAAACTGTCTTGTTACATGTGATATGAAATTAACTTAATGTGGAACTATTCATCTCAATCATTATGTTGTCCTCTCTGTCCCTCTCTCTGTGTCCCTCCCTCTCTCTGTGTCCCTCTCTCTGTGTCCCTCTCTCTCTGTCCCTCTCTCTCTGTCCCTCTCTCTCTCTGTCCCTCTCTCTCTCTGTCTCTCTCTCTCTGTCCCTCTCTCTCTCTGTCCCTCTCTCTCTCTGTCCCTCTCTCTCTCTGTCCCTCTCTCTCTCTGTCCCTCTCTCTCTCTGTCTCTCTCTCTCTCTGTCTCTCTCTCTCTCTCTCTCTCTCTCTCTCTGTCTCTCTCTCTCTCTCTCTCTGTCTCTCTCTCTCTGTCCCTCTCTCTCTCTCTGTCCCTCTCTCTCTCTCTCTCTGTCCCTCTCTCTCTCTGTCCCTCTCTCTCTCTCTCTCTCTGTCCCTCTCTCTCTCTCTCTCTCTCTCTGTCCCTCTCTCTCTCTGTCCCTCTCTCTCTCTCTCTCTGTCCCTCTCTGTCTCTCTGTCTCTCTCTCTCCCTCTCTGTCCCTCTATCTCTCTTTCCCTCTGTCCCTCTCTCTGTGTCCCACTTTATCTGTGTCCCTCTGCCTGTGTCCCCCTGTCCCTCTGCCTGTGTCCCCCTGTCCCTCTGTCTGTGTCCCCCTGTCCCTCTGTCTCTGTCCCCCCTCTCTCTGTGTCCCTCTCTCTGTGTCCCTCTGTGTCTCTCTCTGTCTCTCTGTCTCTCTCGGTGTCTCTCTCTCTGTTCCTCTGTCTCTCTCTCTGTTCCTCTGTCTCTCTCTCTCTCTCTGTGTCTCTCT